>NC_091945.1:23899603-24199603 GCF_041260155.1 Ptychodera flava | reverse complement strand
GGAGGAATTCTTACTACCACTGCCTTTGGGTCTGCCCCGCTTGGGTTTGACTATCGCTGGACTGGTGATGCTGCTGCCTGCTGTGCTGGTGGTCACTGTGGCCTGAGTGCTGCTCAGTGTGGAGCTGGCAGCCGTGGACGATGATGACAATGACGATGAGGACGATGGAGAGGAAGTCTTTGTAGGTGAGCTCAGAGAAAACGGTGTGCTTGCAGAAGTGGATTGAAATAACGAGCCGCTGAATGCCCCGTTCAAGTCTGCAGAGGAATTTTACATGGAGCCCTTTGGTCAGATTACAAATGACAACTTCCCAATTTTTGTGTATATTTCTGGCAAACATCAGCTGTACCTAAAAAACATCTCTGATGGGTGAAATGACAGGAGTCAACAAGATCTCCTTTTAACCCCTTCACTATCAAACTTAGGTACAATCCTCAAAGTTGGCTTTCGCAGGAGTATAAAGAATACAGGAAAGAGGATGCTCCACATTTTAAGGTGGTTGGAAAGGCTATTTTTGCACCAATTCTTTTCTCAGAGTTAATGTCAAGTTTCAAGTGTTAGAATCAAGATATTTAGTTCAAATTTTCAGGATAACTCTCTTAGTTAATACTTTCTCCAAAGAATATAAAAATTGTATATTTGCAGCCATGATTTTGAAATATGACACCAGTAAATATTAAAATTTAATTTTTCATATTTTTTTACATATTTGAATTTAATAATAATTGGATAGTATTAATATTACCAAATTAGTTATAAATATGTTGACACTATTATCTGTAAGATTTGTACGGCAGGATTTGTAAATAAAATCTTGTTTTTATGATTTTACATGGGTTTACATATCAAAAATTATTAAAATTCTTTCAAATTTCAAAAGTGATTTTTCAAAAGTACTTCAAATACAGGAAAATTGTGCCGTACAAATCTTATCTGTAACCTTGTTAATAGGCTGTAAAAATTCCATGTCCATATCTCATTTCAAAGGTTGGATTAAATTAGTATATACTTATGTAGGAAAACTGTTATTCTGTCAAAAATGTTGAAAACAAGCCATATTTACACCCCTCTTTTGAAGTCACAGAGCAGTCTTTTTGGTTAATCTCACTTTTGACACCTCTTTGACACTCAAAGAATCTAAAAATGCATTTACAATAGCAGTTACTCACTCTGAATGCAAGCACAGCCTTGTCAAACTTTCCTGAAAAACAGCAAATAATGACTTTCCCTTTTTAAACATTTTATTAAAAGCTAGGGGACCTCTACCATAGTTAATACACTAAGGACTCCCCAACTTCTTCTTATTTGGTCAGTTTTTCAGAAGTTTTAACAGGCTGTAACTCTGCAATGCCTTTGTGCCCAAATGTCTAGTTTTTTTTATTCCACAGAGAATGTTGACTACTTTTATATTTTAATAGTTTTGTTGAAGTTTATAACTGACGCTCTAGCCTTTCCAACCACCTTAATAGTAAGATAAATAAAGTTCAAATAACTTTTTTATATGTACAACAGACACGTCATGAAACAACACATACGGATTGTAATTTGTATTTCCTCTTCATTGCAGTTTTCCATGTAACAATTATTAAACTACAACTTTGAAAGAAGTGAGACTAGTTACTTTTATGTATAAAGTAATGGTTGGACCGGACAGCCTCCTTTTGATGAAATCTGTCTTTTTTTTCTTCTCAAACTGTTAAATCCCAAGTTTCACAGTGCAACAAGATAAACATACCGGTATCAATAGGATACACATAACAGACACTCTACCAGGGCCATAGCTGTCCTTCTACTTCATGAATTTCGATAGTGTCACTTTTTTAAAATAAAGTTTGATCAGAGTAAAGGGCCAAAAGTCAAATAAAGCAAAGTCATAATGCTAAGGTTTTTGATATTGAAGATTGTGCATAAAGCCTGTCTCGTGAAAACAATAGGGTTTAACCATAGTTCAAGGGTAAAAGGTCAAACAAGTGGACTTTAAACGAGGTCACTGTACTAGGGATATTGAAACAGGAATTCCGTTAAAATTTGATAAATACTGTCAAAAAATTCCAATATGGCTCGGATTATTTCAAGTCAACATGACTTATAAATTAGTTTCAGAGATTAAAGTGGACACCATAGGGAACAGTTGACTGTGTTATCAATGACCGTAACATCTCTTCTTTCAAAATTGTTGGAGCTGTGCATTTTATGGACTGTTTGTAAAGTATCACAGCAAAACAAGGTTCAAACAACATTTTCTGTTTGTCTTAAGTTGTACATATTTATGATTGACACTCATTATATTAGAAGCGTAACTGTTCTGAATAAAAAATATAGAAGAAATCGTGTCGTTTTCATTTTTTGTTTGATGAAGAGGCAATGCATAATTTATTGACTAGTAATAACAATTCAGATTAATTGATTCATTGATGTTTGTCTCTGTCCATTGTTTAGATCCTAATTTACCACAATATTGAATGGGCTGGCGATAAAAATGAAAAAAAATTCACACACAGCAAGCTTGACTCACTTTTTTGTGCTTGTGACTGCCTGTATAGTGAGTCAAAACCCGGTGGACTGGATTCCCTTTCCCTGGACGTGCTGCCAAACGTCGGAGCCGTGAGACCGAGAGTGCCGCTGTAGAATTCATTGAGACCAGCCATACTCCGTGCGTGCCGCCACCACGCTGCACCACCTTTGTCAAAAGAAAATATACACAGAAACAATCACTGAACAAAGTGCAACGTCTGCCCAGGTATGGCTTGTGAAGATAAGAAATATTATCTCTAAATAAAGAATATGTGTGGTGTTGGTAGTGGTTATTTGTGGTGTATGTTTTCAGGTTCTGTGAGTGTTCCCTTGTGTAACGAGATGGAAACTTCTATATGGACCAAAAAGTGCTTTAATATGGATATTGCATAAGAGAAGCTATTTAGAAAACCCATGAGATACAGATTATGCTGTGTCACTTCCACAGTCCTATGATTGGGGGTTTTCAATGAAATGGAACTGACATCAAAAACTTGTTTGAGCAATGATTTACACCATTGAAAACAACCAAACGTTTGTGTGGCCCACTGCTCAAAAAACATTATAAAAATTAACAAACTGTAGGACACTACAAATGAGCAAGTCTTCATATCATTGGCAAAACAGTTCTAAACAAAATTACACGTATGGCTTAACAATTATCACTTATTTTAATATTTCAATTCTTCAACAGTACAATAGCAGTGGTAACAGATACTAATCAGTGCAATGTTGTAACACAGACCTCCGACCTAGGTCCTATGATGTACTGCAAGATGTATTTGCTACAAACAAGAAGTAACATGCAGCTGCTAGAGTACTCGCATGCCTATCCTTGATTGCTACTGATTCTCCATGGAAACGAAGCATGCCACTACATGCGTACATAGTCACCTCTCCTCCCCCCCTCCATTGAAATTCAGTTGTCCATAGATTTCCAACCAAGATTTGATGGCCACAAATATTTTTTTTTAACTGATACTGTTCTAGTAGTGTGTGCTGACCACAAAAGCCAAAGATATGACAGATAACATTACTGGTATGATATTTATAAGAATGCAAAGCAAACACATAACATGGCAAAAAAATACTGAAGTATCACTTTTTCAATCACCCAAGAATAATGATGTCAGTATTGCTTTTGGCAACACAGGATACTTAAACACACAATAATTATTCCGGCGGAGAAAGTTCTCCCAAACGATAATCACTCTTATCACAACAAGTAACCAACAATCTCCAATCTTTTGAGCCACACAATGAACAGATTTCAATGCCTTCTCTTTGAATAGACTTCGGATACGGCCCTCCAAGACCTAAACACATCACAGCCATTTACCTAGTAAACTTTGTTACGGAATCCAAAGGACAGACATCATACTACAGCTCTTCACAGAATCCTTTAATTGAAGTACGCTGCACTCCATGAATATTTTAACTGTTGATGTACCAGTACATTAACCCTTTGAGCGCTGTTATTTTCTCCCGCCAAAATTTTAGCGCAAAATTTTACCAATTTTTATGAATTTTTCTGTAATTTTTTGATAATTTTGGACCAAATGGACATCACATTTCATTTGCTACACTTTTTTTGCAAAATTTTGGCAAAAATCTGAGAAAAATTGGCACGGGGTTTTATTTTATAAACGGGACAAAAATAGACTTTGGCGCTCAAAGGGTTAAGTCATAGGAAATTTCAGAATAATTACACAGGGCTGTGATGGCTAATGCACCCCTAATAAGTAATAACAAGTTTCATTCAGTTTACATTTCTGTAAATTCTCCTCTAAACATACACATGCTAATATGTTTCCTTATCACTCGTTCCACTTCCAAAGGTAATAAATTTTCTGTCACTGTACACTCTGGCATTTTTTTCTCAAATGGGTGATTTAGTCAAACTGGTGAATGCGCAAGTTAATGTGACGAGGTCAACCATTTTCTGAACAAAGCTTGCAGCAGATAAAGCAATCGTTTCCTCACTCTACTGTGATTCTGCACCTTTAAAAATGAGTCTTTCAAACCCACACGCCACATGAGAGAGTTAAAAGTTTCTGAGAACCCAAATCACGAGAGAGATCCTCAAGAGCATGGCGGGGGAATATTTCTTTGTGGAAGTATGTGGAAAATTTTACATTTGCATTTGAAACCATGAAGGAGTGTTTACTGATGACAGACATTCCATGGAATAACTCAAGTAGGCCGTAAACAGCATTGGTAGTGATATTACTGACAGTGGCAAGTCAAATTGCACAGAAAGCTCTGATTCTGAATGAGGATTTTTCTAGGAAAATCCATCTCCTGATTGAGTTCCATGAAGGTAACTATAGCATTAGGAAAGACGAAAAATACTTTTTTTATAGTTTCATATTTGAAATGATCACAATTCAGCTATTATTCTATTCATCACTGGCACATATATTACAAGCTTACACGTTGGAAAAGAGAAAGCTACTCGGAAAACAATTTTTGTTTTCTAATATCTGTAAATTTTGAGTTCTGAAAACAGCTGTACATCACTGCGTGTATAGGTATAGTCCCCTAGTGCGAGGGAAACGTCACTTTTTCACTGCGTGATTCATCAAAACTGACAAATACTGAAATTTGCTTGGAGATTACGAAATCAAATTGAAAGTAGGATTAAACCCTTTGCATACTGAATGACACAGACTTCATCAAATACACAAGCCAGATGCAATCGCACTCGAATAACATGAAATTAGACGGGCATGAGACCCTTTGTGTAAATGTTAGAAGGCAAGAAACGCTGTGATCTCTAGTCTTCAGTCTAGCGTGGGTGTATGATTACATTAATTTGTCTGTGACGCGCCAAATTGATGCTGAAAATGAAAGTTGGTCAGACACGAAATGAAGGAATGATACTTCACCAAAAATTACCGGTGTCAAACACTCGGTAAAAGAAAGCCTTGATGGGTGATGAACAACCCATCAAATTTTAGAATGAATTGGATTGACTGTCAGCGTAACTGCTAAAACCAATGACCTTGTCACAATGAAAACACTTGCCAATTTACAGCCCGGGGTTACAATTTCGGGGAAACACTTTAACATTTCTGCTGTATACCCAAATATGACTGGTTTGTTGTACCGGGCAGAATGTTGATGAAATGTCATGGGAATTCCTGTCACATTTACCCACTTTAATGCCATCGACAAGAAAAATAAAATCCAGCCCACAAAGCTGACAATAATTCACCTCTATCTATCTTTCTGTTTGTCTTACATCTCATGTCTAATTCCTACAGTCCATCCACCCATCAGCCTACAATGTATCTATAAACCTGGCCACTGATCTGCTAGGCAAGTTACTTTATACGAAATTCAACATCATGTAAAAAAACCTGTCCTCATCACCATCTTTTCTTCAGCAAAATTATGTATTTATCGATGAGGAAGGTATATTACACTAAAAATCTGCTGTCTACTAATACAATGACAGCAAAATATTTTCTGGAAAAATGAAATTTAAAATTCTTATCACTGTTACACTATGGTATCTATAACGAACAACTCACATACCATCTATTCATGCTTTCATATATTTCGAGTATTTGAAATCGAGTAATTACCATCTAGGAAGTTCACAAGGGATGGCTAGTGCTGGAAAACTTCACAGATTTTTTTTTTCCCTGCTATTAAAGACTGCAACAAATGCAGTTTTGTTTCGGAGTTTCATACAAGAAAGTCTAAATTTTCCCCAGTGTAAAACATAAATTACTGGTTGATGGCACTGATGGACATTACATTGCTTTTTTTTCCCATCATGCAACTGATCCTCATCAAAACATGCAAATCATCATAAGCATGATGCACAATTGAATTTTTACTGGTATCTCTTCATCATGGCAACACTAATGGGCGTGTCTTGTCGCCAGTGTTGCTAGTAATTCCTGTGTCCCTCTGATTTTGAACTATCATGCTGACTGTTTTGCATGACAGAAAAGGCGTGTGTAGCTAATTACTCTTGCATTGTTAACGTGACGGAAGGCAGTGGATAACTGGCCTTCTAAGATAAAAGCTTGTCTTCATCATATTCCTGTCTGCGGCAAAATGCACATCAAAGTTTAAAAACAGAAATGTCTCCTGTCAATAGAATGACCTCTGCATGCAGTGCATATTAATTTTTACTTGGAAAAAATTACAATCATAAAACAATTGAACGGTATTAGTATTTTGATATTAAGGTTGAATCTATTTATCATGAATCAAGCTCCCTTCTTGTCAAGCAGACAGTAGATCAATTATATGTTAACCCTTTGAGTGCCAAAGTCAATTTTTGTTGCCTTTATACAATAAATAACCGACAATTTCTTTCAGATCTAGAGAATTTTTTCTAATTTTTACCAAAATTTTGGTCAAAAAGTGTAGCCCATGAAAATATATGTCCATTTGCTCCAAAATTGTAGAAAAAATTACAGAAAAATTCATAAAAATTGGTACAATGTTGCCTTGATAATTTTTCGTAAAAAATTACAGTGCTCAAAGGGTTAAAAAGTCTTTCCATCCGAACACTGATAGAACCCACTGAGCTGTCCCCTGAATGAACGGGTCAAAAAAAATTATATAACCAGAGGAGTGTGTTTCATGCATTATGTATCCTGCCTAGAGCATGCATTTGACATGTTGAACTTGCTGAAACAGGCATGAATGAAACTGTTTGTCATTCTGCTTAACTGTTCACAAATCAATCCATTCCATATTGAGCTGCCTGCAATTATGAAGCCACGGCTGGAGTATCTTGTTGATCATGCCTGCAGATTACTAAATTAACTTCGTTATACTTTTTTTCCAACGACAAAAAAGCTGAATATATTTTTAAAAAGCCAGTTTTCCTAATTTTGGGGAATTGAAACAGTTTTTAATATCGGACAATCAAAGAAGTGAGTCATACACCTTACACACAGAACACATGCATGCTATGGTTTGTCAATTAGGGCAAAAAACAAACAAGTATTATTATATCTGTGTTGTTTATGCTCTATTCCATAATTCCTCATTACCACAGCAACAAACTTGTTCCACCTATAAACTCCCTTATTTGACCCACACTGCGGTAAACTGAATGAAATTACAACGATTAAACCCTTATCGTACAGTATATTACTTTATCTCCGATGTTTGATTTAAGAATTTACTGAATTTGGAATCTCTTAAATGTCACTTTAAAATGCTAATTTACCTGTGAGTGCCACTTGCTATGTTTATTTGAGGTTGTGTTGCACTTTCAATAGGCGAAGCATTTGAACAGACTTAAAATTTCATTTGAATACAACGCAAGTTTTGTTTTTCGGCCTTCTGAGAAAGGAAAGAATTATGGAATGTAAACTATCCCATGCAGGGGTTGGTTGCAGTTATTACTACATTTGTATGAGACAAACGTTTAGCCTTTGAAGTGTTCAATCTGAGTGGAATATTCAAACACTGCACAGCCATTTAAAGGCAGACAGAATCTCATCTGCTGAAATATTGGCAATTAAGACAGAACACGCCTCAGGGACAGATATTCAGAGTCTCAAAGTTTTACAATTCTTTTCTGATGTACTGCTCATGAGGGCACATGACGCTCTTGGACTAAGAAACATTTTCATCATCGTAGTTTTTCAAAGAAAAAAATTGTATTTTTTTCTTTGTAGAGTTAACATGGCGATGGCTGCCATTTTGAATTTCAAATATCAATAAATGTTAGGTAATTTGCTTCTCTAGTACCAAAATTTGCACATTGATTTTTTTTTTCTTGATTTTGTAAGAGAATAATTGAAAGTTTCATTGAGGAGAGCTTGGGCAAAAGTTTAAGACTTTCACAATTGAGACGCATACAATCTTAAGATGGTGATCAGGCATATTTTAGAGGGAGTTTGGTGACCTCTGCTGACACTGGGGCCTGTATGTACTGAACTAGTAATTGCCGGAGAACAGTTTGTATGGGCCTTTTCTGAGTGCATCACATGGGGAGAGCTGTTGTGTCCACATGTCGGCTGTGTGATAATTAGACCTGACATGTCAGCATTGTATCATGGTTAATTCAACTTACAATGCTAAGTGTACTGAATGAGGTACAAGCCAATCAACAACACGCCAGGAACGTATGAAACCTGGGTCTGCCATTGAAAGCCACCATACAATCAAACTGTACACCAGAGAGTGCAGCGTTACACTCCTAAATTCAATGTCTTGGAAGTAATGACAAAACAATTAGGGCAGCACAATGCATGACAGAGGGCAATGGTTTGGATACAATTCATTTGTGCCTCTACCGCAAACTTTTCTGATGGTTTTCAAAGTGACTGCATGACTACACACCTTGAC
This sequence comes from Ptychodera flava, assembly GCF_041260155.1. NCBI lineage: Eukaryota > Metazoa > Hemichordata > Enteropneusta > Ptychoderidae > Ptychodera > Ptychodera flava. Next base: position 24,190,762 of record NC_091945.1, on the reverse strand, counting down.
AGGGCCCTGTTTGTTTGTTTTCAATAAATAAGTCTTCCCTTGGCAAAGTGGAATGAGCTGATCCAGCTACACAAATAAATTTTGTAGAGATATATATAGTTTTTGGATATATATATATATATATATATATATATATATATATATATATATATATATATATATATATATATATATATATATATATATATATTATATATATATATATGTATATATGATTCTGTATGTGGAACTAATTTGAATTTCTGTGATAGCCTGAAATGATAAATATATACTCTATTTGGTTTTTTACTTTTTTAGGCTTGACACAAATCAATTGTTTCCATTGGTATTGTTTCCATGGGTATGGTTGAACCTATAAATGAGGACCTGGGGCTGGAGGAGTTCAACCTTGTGACCATGACTAGTCATCTGATCAAGAAACTGGCCCTCAGTTCAAACTCAAGTGTGGTCTGGAGTCTGAAATAAAGTCTAGATACAAACTAGACCATGGCGGTGTACTGTACTAATTAATAGACTGATAGACTACTAGAACCCTGAAAACACTCAACCTATATGGGTTTCTTTATAGTGTGTGTCTGTGTGGCTTTTAAAAATTCCTAATTTAAACCACCAAAGATAGCAACATGTTTAGAAAAAAAATATGAGTTTCATCATATCTTCGTTGTATCTGTCATTCACACGGACAGAATACAACAGATCGACAGTCTGGACATGGCTAGTTTGACTATGTCTCAACAGTGCTGTCTCAAAAATATCTTTCAAATCCCAGAAAATTTTGACAGGAAACAGCTGAAATCAATAAACCTATCTCCCTTCATCATGGGAAAAATACTTGTTTTAAAAAATTTGGACAATGTATCACTTAAGAGAAAAAAAACAAAAAAAACTAACAAAATGCATGCAGTGGGTTTTTTCATTGTGTCGTAAATTAGCTAACCCTTTCACCCTAGAGATAGGTGGCTTTAATCAGAATTTTAGGTGAGGAAGGTTTGAAAAGTCCATTCTATGTAAAAAACGGCGCTGATTCCAAAAAAAGCAGTCTTATTGACCCCACTCAAGACAAAATTGCCATTTTGGCCACTTTTTCCTCAAAAAATGGTCATTTTTGGTCAAAAACTGAAAATCACTTGGTTTTTTTTCACATTTGGAGATCAAATGATGTATGAAAAGTTCATTCCATGTAAAAATGGGTGCTGATTTCAAAAAAAGCAGTCTTATTCACCAAACTCCAGACAAAATTGCCATTTTGGCCACTTTTACCTCAAAAAATAGTCATTTTTAGACAAAAATAACTTAAAACGATTCGTTTTCTTCGCAATAATAGATAAAACGATGTGTGGAAAGTTCATTCCATGTAAAAATGGGTGCTAATTTCACAAAAAGTAGTCTTATTTACCAAACTCAAGACAAAATTGCGATTTTGGCCGATTTTCCCTCAAAAAACGGTCATTTTTAGACAAAAACGGAAAACCTATTGTTTTCTTCACATTCGGAGATCAAATGATGTATGAAAAGTTCATTCCATGTAAAAATGGGTGCTGATTTCACAAAAAGTAGTCTTATTTACCTAACTCAAGACAAAATCGCCATTTTGGCCACTTTTCCCTCAAAAAAGTTATTTTTAGACAAAAAAACTAAAAACGATTCGTTTTCTTCACGTTTGGAGATAAAACCATGTCTGGAAACTCTGTTCCATGTAAAATCGGTGCTGATTCAAAACAGACAGTCTTATCGACCTCACTTAAGACAAAATTGCCATTTTGGCCACTTTTCCCTCAAAATGGTCAATTTTAGACAAAAATAACTTTACATGATTTCGTTTTTTCACATTTGGAAATAAAATGACGCATGGAAAGTCCCTTCCATGTAAAAATTGGTGCTGATTTCAAAGAAGGCGGTCTTATTGACCCCACTCAATAAAAAATTGCCATTTTGGGTACTTTCCCGTCAAAAACGCCCTTTTTAGTAAAAAAATAGCCACATCTTCATGATCTGTATTTGTGACTGTTAGTTTCGTTCCTTTCAAAATAAATGGCAAGCAATCGTCACCAGAAATTAAAACTTCTCCTTTCCCGTTACATTATCTGTCTGTCATCTTCATTTTTCTCATTGTTAATATGATCACTCATCATCATCATCATCATCATCATCATCATCATCATCATCATCGTTGTTGTTGCTGTGGTCATCATTGTCGTTGTCATTGCTGTCGTCATCGTCATCTTCATTAGTGATATCTTGTGGTTGAATGATCTGAGCAAGAATGGTTGGCATTTGATTACCAGTAAACCAGACTGGTAGAAAACTCCATCAACCTCTTTCCAGCCATGATCTGTAGGCTCAATGTTTTCAAGAGGATCTCGTAGATGTGCATGCTTCCATAGATATGCCACATAATTGCATCGTTTTAATTTTTGTTCAAGAACATCTTTGCATGGTGGCAGCATACTTGCACCAATTCCCTTTATTTTCCCCAGTGGACTTTCTGGATTGGTTGGTTTATATTTCATGAGAAAGATTTTCAATCTCGCCTCATTCACAGATGATAATGTTCCCTGACCATAGAGTGAACATACATATCGCTCTATCAGGTTATCGTCATCGGCAAAGTTTATATTCTCTCCAAGAATGCCGAGTCCTTCAAGACAGAGAGGATTCTTTGCTGCTTTCTTCCATGGGTTCACCTTTCCCTGCCTGAAGAAGGATGATGTGTAGTCACATCCTGTCAGAGCATGGTAGCCCGGTAAAGCCTTGCAAAGAACTGGGCCACTAACCCCAGTTCCTCTCTCTTTGGCCAGCATTATGGCACAATGAAGAAGACACCAAAGTATAAACTTTCCAAACATCTTGAAGGTATGATTCGACACACACAGCCAACAAGAGTTGACACGATTCTCTATGACGCAATTTTTATAATCCAGTCATTACCTTCTGATCTGCCATTGAATTTTGGAAAGTGGCTGAGCTGGTCCTGCGGATCATATGCAGTGTACAAGCAGGTGAAGTTCACTTTGTCTGTGACAGTTATGTGAAAAGTATAAAGAATGCTGAGCAAAATATGAGAGGTGCAAATGACGCATCATTTCACATCACTGGTGCAGATCAGTTACGTCCGAAAGATTTCAGATACGCACTGAGATCAGCAAATTTTAAAAACTGCTCTTCTCAAGTTCTTCATTGAAGATGGAAGAATAACAGTTATGCATCTATCATAAAGCAAAAGAGAGTTATCGTTGCACATGAGGGACACTGCATCCAATATACAGCTACTTTGACAGATATTGTTGAACAAACTGAGGCACCTGAATATATATGTTCACATGTGGAGGCCGTTACCCGCCTAGTGTACCATCTCAACATATTATCGAGAGCAATACCAGGACAGAATGTTGTCGTCCGGGCAACAGACACTGATATATGGTCAACCTGCTGTTCCATGCCAGACAACTCAATGCCAATCTGTGGATGGATCTTGGACATTCAAGTGATAACACTAGAAAGTATGTCAATATTACAGCACTGGGAAATCACATTGGCCCAGTTCTTTGCAAGGCTTTACCGGCTACCATGCTCTGACAGGATGTGACTACACATCACCCTTCTTCAGGCAGGGAAAGGTGAACCCATGGAAGGAAGCAGCAAAGAATCCTCTCTGTCTTGAAGGACCGGCATTCTTGGAGAGAATATAACTTTGCCGACGACGATAACCTGATAGAGCGATATGTATGTTCACTCAATGGTCAGGGAACATTATCATCTGTGAATGAGGCGAGATTGAAAATCTTTCTCATGAAATATAAACCAACCAATCCAGAAAGTCCACTGGGGAAAATAAAGGGAATTGATGCAAGTATGCTGCCACCATGCAAAGATGTTCTTGAACAAAATTAAAACGATGCAATTATGTGGCATATCTATGGAAGCATGCACATCTACGAGATCCTCTTGAAAACATTGAGCCTACAGATCATGGCTGGAAAGAGGTTGATGGAGTTTTTCTACCAGTCTGGTTTACTGGTAATCAAATGCCAACCATTCTTGCTCAGATCATTCAACCACAAGATATCACTAATGAAGATGACGATGACGACAACAATGACAACGACAATGATGACCACAGCAACAACAACGATGATGATGATGATGATGATGATGATGATGATGATGAGTGATCATATTAACAATGAGAAAAATGAAGATGACAGACAGATAATGTAACGGGAAAGAGAAGTTTTAATTTCTGGTGACGATTGCTTGCCATTTATTTTGAAAGGAACGAAACTAACAGTCACAAATACAGATCATGAAGATGTGGCTATTCTTTTTACTAAAAAGGGCGTTTTGATGGGAAAGTACCCAAAATGGCAATTTTTTATTGAGTGGGGTCAATAAGACCGCCTTCTTTGAAATCAGCACCAATTTTTACATGGAAGGGACTTTTCATGCGTCATTTTATTTCCAAATGTGAAAAAACGAAATCATGTAAAGTTATTTTTGTCTAAAATTGACCATTTTTGAGGGAAAAGTGGCCAAAATGGCAATTTTGTCTTAAGTGAGGTCGATAAGACTGTCTGTTTTGAAATCAGCACCGATCTTTACATGGAACAGAGTTTCCAGACATGGTTTTATCTCCAACGTGAAGAAAACGAATCGTTTTTAGTTTTTTTGTCTAAAAATAACTATTTTTTGAGGGAAAAGTGGCCAAAATGGCGATTTTGTCTTGAGTTAGGTAAATAAGACTACTTTTTGTGAAATCAGCACCCATTTTTACATGGAATGAACTTTTCATACATCATTTGATCTCCGAATGTGAAGAAAACAATAGGTTTTCCGTTTTTGTCTAAAAATGACCGTTTTTTGGGGAAAATCGGCCAAAATGGCAATTTTGTCTTGAGTTTGGTAAATAGGACTACTTTTTGTGAAATTAGCACCCATTTTTACATGGAATGAACTTTCAACACATCGTTTTATCTATTATTGCGAAGAAAACGAATCGTTTTAAGTTATTTTGCTCAAAAATGACCATTTTTTGAGGTAAAAGTGGCCAAAATGGCAATTTTGTCTTGAGTTGGGTCAATAAGACTGCTTTTTTTGGAATCAGCGCCGTTTTTTTTACATAGAATGGACTTTTCAAAACCTTCCTCACCTAAAATTCTGATTAAAGCCACCTATCTCCTAGGGTATTTCACCTAAAAGCTTGCTAATGTACAAGTCCAAACACCCAATGGAGGACAAATGAGGGCAAACTAAAGATTACAGAGTGAAGAGGTTAACATAACTTCCCCCGACTTTTTCGTCTGGATCTGATACTGAAGAGAGTTTGCCCCAAAAGTCAAAGAGGAATACATGTGTTTTATAACACAGAAAAATACAGAGCAGGAGTGACTGCCAAAGTACTTTTCTAAGATTTTTTTAAATATCTTATTACAGTGCCAACAGTCAATATTTGACCATGCATAATGAAGTGTCACAGCTATGGCAGAATCGAGGAAAGAAGGCCGGTTTCAAGGCACAACCCTCTGATCATACATCTCATGAGTTTCTGGTTTTAAACAGACGCTTTCGGATGCTTGTTATCATTTCTGATTTATACCATTCTACTTGGGAAGTCAACAACAAGACATGTGCCAGAACACTGCGTCACGTCGTATGTCCATTAGTTTTTTTAAAGGCGTCCAAATCTAGTACTCCTTGGCTAATTCTGTAAGAGTGTCAGTGACAAATGTTCAATCCCTATAACTAAACATTCACAGATTTACAAATTTGTCTACAATTTTGCCCAATTTATGCATAATTGTGAGGTCAAATATTGACTGTTGGTACTTAAAAACATGTTCAAAAACAAAAAAGTAACAGTATTAGGTATTCTCAACCAGAGGTATTTGATACCCTCCATGCACACGGATCTGAAGATTTTCAGAAATTTCTCCAAACAATTAATATGGAAAATAGAAAGCCCATCAAAATAACCCTCAAGATTCACTCATGTAAAGAATATGAACAACTATTCAAGCATTTCAGATCAACATGCACAGAATGCATGAATGCAATTTTTTCAGATAGTACCATGTTGACCAGAGTATAAGATTATGATCTGTCGTGTACTGTACGTGTTCTTTTTTATCCCTCAGGTGATTTTTACATTTCTATCTGAGAAATTTTTCAAGACTTTTGTAGTTTATACAGGAACATTACAACTTCTATCTACAGCTTTCATATAAAGCATGCAGGAGGCGGGAACAAAATGGTCGATTGACTCATTTTCCCTGACGAACATCTATAGGAGAACTACCACTATGAGAATACTCTAATTATGCTATACATCTGTCAGAATGTACATTATATGATGAATGTGATATGAGTGGAATGTGTTTGCGCTGCGTGAGAGTGTAATTTGTGTAATTTTGGTGAGATGAGAGAGAGAGAGAGAAAAAAGAGAGTTTAAAATAAGAAGAACGGGTGAAATACATGAATAATATGTATATATGTAATAGTCACCTAAAGTTGCCAAGTTACATAAATGCACACTGGCTGTGAGTGGCCAATGTAGACCTGCTGGAAAAAGGCAAATAGAACCCCATCATATATCTACTGCTTGGTTTGATGTTAGTAGAAATTAGCACATGATGAATGAAAAAGAAACGAAAAGAAAAATACGGTGAATATTACAATGTGAAGTAGGATATACATCATAACGGGGGTCTGGTGAGAGTGAGTGAAGTTAGTGAGGGAGATACTGTAGAAAGTATATATACTACTACTTCATCTGTCCACTGAATGTGGTGTCACCCTCTTTGGAAGTAAAGCCACCAGATCCTAGTAGATAGGTATAGCAAACGGATCATTCCAAATGTGAGAGTAGGGGAGAGGGGGGGGTGAAGAGTCTGCTGCGGAGAATTTTAAAGTGAAGAGAGTGTCAGGCGAGCAGGGGGGTTGCCAATACACGTACGTGGTATAGCATGCTAGTAGGTGTGCTGCAGCGAAATCTGTGACTGATGAGGTGACAGTGTGAATTGAAACAACGTACAATGTTACAACGCGTACACAAGGCATGACTAGTTAATATAGGCAATGATGCATTTTTAACACGAAGGAGAGCCAGGCACAAAGATAGAAGTAGCTTCAAGATCAAGTATTATGAATTAATGATTAAAAGAAAAATGTTAAAAACTGTTGAATATTAATTCTAATCAGAGATATAAGATATATATTCATGTTTGTCACCCGCCTTTGTTCTTCTCCGTGGAACTGACCAGTGCAAACATATTGGTAAAATGTATGGGATTCTACATAACAAGTTGAATTACTGAGTGTTTGGCATAATCATAACCTGTTCCAATTTGCTTCTATCACCAGGAGATGGCAGACAAAGTCAGCATTTTTATCGCAACATCCCCCATTTATTCAAAGCATTCCCCTGGCTGTGATCTCAACACAAACGTTTCAGTCCTTTAAAAACCCGTCTTTTCATTTTGTCTGATTGGCGATTCACATGCAAATGCGGAGTTCTTGCGTAACGCAAACAGTTATTGTATTGCTTTTATTTGCCATGAATGCAGGTATCAAACTCATTTCAGTGGACTCTAATCAGGGCACAAAGCAGAGTGTTTGGAACAGACTACGTTGAACACCACAGCAACCACACTCATTCGTCGGCAGAAACAAAAAAACACAGCTGCTCAGGTCCTACTGACATACCTGTTGGGCTTAGCGGGCTGTGCGCCAGAGCGGAGGGAGAGCCCAGGGGACTGCCTAAGCTATCTCGCAAGTTGCCCAAACCGCCAAATTCACTATGGGGACTACGAGGTGGATACATGGGCTGGCCAAACATACTGAATGCGCTTGGCATGTGTGCTACATAGGGCTGGTCCCGAGATGTTGGGGGCCTCGTAGGGAACATTGGAGGACCTGAAATGGAAAAAAGAAAAATTTTATAATCATTGATGATAATAAATGAAGTTGATAAATATATCATAATTGATATTGGGCTCACGATTTACAAAATGACTGAATGTTTTGTGTTCATATTTTAAATATTACATGGGAGTAAAATTTCATAGGCCTCTAAACTTCGTTTCACTTCTGAACAGGAACACTGCTTGTTTACTTTTTTCACATTTTTTCCGAGGAAAATGGTCGGAGAAGGAAGAAACTAATCTTTCACATTACAGAAGCAGGTACTTAGAAAACCTATCCTACACCTCTATAAAATCTTGCAACTCTCCTAACCCACCCTCCACTTTATATCCTTCATGCACTACCCTCTGCACACAACCTGACCTCTGCCAAATCCTGTGCTCTCCTCACCTCTTCCCTCCCCCTTGCATATACTCCACAAACATCACCACACAACTCCTGTTTCGTAGCTTGACACCTGTTTTACAAGGCACACCTCATGTCGGTGAAGCCAGCCATACGAGAAACACAGACAGATAACACCCTGTATCTCATATTTAAATCAGATGACGAGTAACACTGTCAATCTCACATCTCAATTTTCTCACTGTGAATTCATCATATGACCTCAGCTGTATATTACTGGTGACCTCACTTAAAATACAATCTAAGCCAGATGATATGATTGGCTGGCAAGTGAGCACATGACCAGGCATCGCTTGGAGACTGAAATATTTGCTCTGATGGTACAAGAATCAGTTCTCACAGCAAAAATCACATCTTAAATAAAACAATTCCAAGACTTTTTGTTTAGGCATCTTGGAATATCTCACAAAATGTAATTATTCTTGCACACAGATTTTGCAGATCTCTCCTAAGCCAGAGTGTAACACGGCAAGCATGTACACGTACATGTAACCCCAATGGGGAATGTGGGACTTGCTGACCCACCCAAGAGGAGAGGCCTTTTAAGCTGAAATCATGTCATTTCACTATTACAGATGCTCAGAGCCTGCACTGCACCAGCAAAGGGATCCTTCCAAAAAATGATATCTTTCACTGTCTTACTGCCATGGTTCGATAACGGCCCTTGAGGAAGTTTTCATTCAACTTGTGGATTTGTAACAAAAGGTGTGTGTGTGTGTACATGCCTGTATGTGTGTACTGTATCGCAATCATTTTCAGCGATTTTGCACGATGCACAAATCTTGAATACAGTCCAATCTCAATGCAACGGGTCATAAATGAGCCTCTGATTCGAGAAAATTAAACTGCATAGACTCTATCATGTTTCCAGGAATAACAAGAATATCATTCCCAATACATGTATGCTACAATTATTTTGTAGTGTACATGTATTATAAATGGTATTAGGAATGGTATATGGCAAAACATTTTCCATGAAGTTTGCTTGTGACCAAGAAAACTGAAATCTGCTTTAATCATGACATTATAATTAAAGAGTAAAAAAACCAGCACTGATAAATTCTAAAATTGAAAATCAGGACTTGATAACCCATCGAGGGCTCCATCACTACATCAAAATCAAGACACACCATTTATGTCAGTGATGTCAGCTACGTCACGCTGATCAAATACAATTTTCTATATCTGACACGAGAAAAAAAAAATTGTGACAAACAGGAGAATCATCAAGAGTGCTCCACTTTCGATAATAAATTTCTAATTCATTGCCTACGATGAGACAGAGTTGATGTCATATGGAATTTTACAAAGGACATTTATATGGCTGCAAGATTGATGACTTAAAAAAAATTAAGGAATGAGGAGAAAACAGATGAAATGGATGTACCCATGAGGTACCCCACATTCAATGATAAATGTGTAAAATGTCATGAAGAGCAAGGTCAAATTCAAATATTTTCTCATATACATTTTTTTATGAATAGCGTTCATGGTTTTGAAGACAGATTACTGACTCAACTGGATAGTTTGAAGATAGCGTAAAATATTTTCTCTCTTGTGTTTGTCCCCCCCCCCCCCCCCACTGTTATCTGATCTGGAAGAAAAGATGCATATTGGAAATTTAAAAGGTCAGGGCAGTGCTAGTGCTGTTCAAGCGTATATGACGTGCACTGCTTGGTGTTAATAACACAATCTGTCAAAATCCATTCCACTTGGGGAAAGGCAAAATACAAGCTGATTTTCTAATGGCTTGATATACGGTGCAAGATGTGGCTGCCAGTTACCTGCACCTGGCGTGAATTTAAGTGACACATATCAACGTATTAAAACATATTCATCCTATTTCGTTCATGTTTCACATTCCTGCTGGTCGTTATCTAGTATATGAAATGTCAACACAGTCTAATTGAACTTTTTAACAAGTGTGCGAAATTTCTCAAAATTATTCCACTCAAAGGATTCTGCCATTTTGATGGTTTTTTTGGTTAATCTCATTATCAACCTTCAAAGAGAACACTGCAGATGTCATACAATACCAATTTTACAGCAATGCAATTACATTTATTATGTAAATGCACATCAATCAAGATGGTGAATTCACATCCTGTTTTACCTACGTCAAATTTAAACTTGGTCGTGCTCTGCGCTTTGTAGAGACTGAATGAGTATTGACACCCAAAAAAAAACTGAGAAAAAAAGTAAAATCAATTTCCAGTATTTTTCTATGTCTCTCGTCAAAACACAAACCATGCTTTTACACAAATGCACATGTATTGGCTTGAGGGATGAACTCATTCAAGTGAAGAGAGTTCAATACAAACAGAAAGGATGTTTGATTTTGCCAGCAATCAAATTTTTTTTTTTATGGAGCAAACAAGAATGTTCCTGTACACTGTAATCCTACTCTGCATATGTATTTTACTCTTTTAAACAGGAAAAGCTCCACAAACATTTCTTCATTTATGGTGCAAAAAGATACGTCAGGTCAGAGGTCACTGCATGATATTAGCCATACAGAATTTATATCTGGAAGTCCAGACGGAGAATAAGTTCAAAAAGACAATGCAACTTTTGCTGTGCAATTTTTAGTCAGGACTAGTTTCATAAACGATGCAGAAAATTCAGAACTTTTATTATGGAGAAATGGATGTGTTGTCAGACTACCTAGTACAGAATTGAGAAGTTCGACAGCTGTTAATGCTTAGCCATAGAGATCAGTTTAAATATTTAGGACTGTCATTATTAGTGTACAGGCTGAGGAACATTGACTGTAACTGTACATGAAGACTAACATACTGAGACTTGTTCAGGTCCACCTCTTAAATTATAAGCAAATGGTTGAGCCTACAGTTTCCAATGCCAAAATTGGGACCTTACACTCTTGGGATAGGGGGGTGTGGCAGTGAAATACCTGAAGTGGATACAAATTTTAGATGAACAGGTAGTGTCATATTACGGAATGACGTTGAGAGATAGTTTATGATGTCAGCTACCACTTGCACTTGTGATAAGGACGATGTATGTACTGTGACGGAAAGATGGTAGGCGATGACTCATCTCTGGTAGACAAGTGGCCTGTGAAATTGTAATCGAAAGTAAGAGGATCGAACCAGGAATAACAGATTAGCATTAGCGTTCAATTCCGTGATGGAACGAAAAAAAAAAAGAAGTACAGTAAATCTATGTCAGTGTGAATTCATGGACTGAAAACTCCGCGAGATCCATTGTTGATTTCATTTATTGTAACTACTGAGATGAAACATTTTTTGTGTGAGTAAATTAACATCACTGCAAGTAATTTAGAAAGAATTTTCAGACTACAATTTGTAATTTTCTTTTATCACGAACAGAGTACATTTACACAGTCTGAGGGGTAATTTAGTTAGATCTTTTGTGTGCGGTATGAAATATGAACTCGTGTCTCATATCATCAAATGTTCGTTTTAAATGGTGACAATATCGTTTTTCCACACTTGCGACTCCCACTGGCTCAAATTAATCCTTGATCGTGATGAAATATATCTTGGATTGAAAAATGATGTTATTCAAGTCAATAAAAAAAAAAATTCAAGAATATTTGATGATATGGCTTGAGATTAGATAAATTTACTGATGGCTTAATTCTCATAAGTATGACGGAATAAAGAATGAAAAAAAAATTGCCAAATAAAGATAATTCGTTTCATCGAGAGATAAAATGAAGAAGTAAAAATTAACATGCTCCTGGTCAAGTTCATGGAGTTTATTATTCTGGAGATAATTTTGAAGGTTTGGTGAGATCGACGGCCTAATTAGAACACCAGAGCAAGCAATTTTAAAACAAGCATAAGATATTGCTTGTTGAACCGGGTGAATTCATTTACACAGTACATCCTTTCACAAATGCACTGTACACTCAGCCATCCCTGTCAATTTCTCACTCATCCCACATAGCAAACACGAACAGTATGCTTTGTTTTTTATTGTTCAAGTTGTCAAAACAATTCAGTGTGACGTAGGATAAAACAAACTCAGTACAACCGATACAATATCCATTATCAAAAAACCAGTTATTGCCAACCAAGTCAAAAAAACAAAACATCTGTGTGTAGTACTGGCAATGGACCAAATCAAAAAACAAAATATCTGTGTGTAGTACTGCCAATGGACCAAGTAAAAAAAGACAAAATATCTGTGTGTAGTACTGCCAATCAATAGGCATCACATACCCTCTTTTTCTAGAGTCCACGTTGATGACACATCAAACCAAAAGGAACTTTTGAGAGATAATTTGAAGTAACTTAAGTTGATCAAAAATTATGGGTGCATGTACTATAATGTATGAACTTCACTATACCCTACCAGAGAAAGAAAATTATTTGTCACTTTGATGCACAGTATTTCATATATGAACTTTTAAAATTTTGCAACATTTTTCCCTTCATATTCAATGGTAATAATTTTTCATTAATAATATATGAAGTAATATTTCCAACACGCCCCGAGTTCGCTGTAATCAAGGCCATAATAGTAAGAAAAGACAAAGAAGTATTATAATATGTTGGGAAACGTCCTTCCTTTAAACTTACGGGACAGCAGCTTTGATAAAATTTGTTACTGTCATTCAAAAAAACAAATATATTTGCCCCTTCTCCCTACAGCGTACCGTGGAAATACAAATTATTGGCTTTGCTACCTAAACCCATTGTGTGCAATATGCAGTGTTACTGATGACAAGTGAATTTCCAGTCAGGACTAAAATTCAGTTGTTTACAATAACACTGCACACATACTGACAGCGTTGACAAGTTGAGCATTTAAACATGTTTTGCGTGTGAAGGACAAAAAAACTATTTCAGTGTTTGACAAAAGTACTGGGAAATACATAGAAATGTACAGCTAGACAGAGCTTTAAAATGAATACAGTCATTGACTCTTTGAGAGCTGTAATTTTTCCCACCAAAATTTGAATGCAACTTTTTACAAATTTTTAAGAATTTTTCTGTAATTTTTTGATAATTTTGGATCAAATGGACATCACTTTTCAATGGCTACGTTTTGGATCAAAAATTTGGGGAAAAGTCTGGAAAAACAATTGACTAGATTATATTTATAAAGGTGACAAAAACTGACTTTGGCACTCAAAGACACAGAAAAGGCCTTGACTGTTGATTATTTTCTGAGACAGGAAGTACTACGACAACAACTAAAGGCACATTAGCTGGGATATATCAACATTGTGAGTTGGTTCAAAATATGTAAGATTCAAGTCTCAAAGAGCAGCTGCGTGAATCAGCCTGATGTGTGAAACGTGACTTGAGGAGACGATGTCAACTACATTTGCACAAAGTCCTCCAATGACAGCTCTTCATTATTCTACATGAAATAGCACTGCCCAGTGTATCCAACATCAATATTATCATTTACTGTGAAATATGTCATTTGAAAAGCTCGGCCAGCTGTTCCCGTGAAAACGTACAAAAATACCAGCATTTATCTGGCCCTGTGCTATTGAAATGTGTTTATTTAAACACTGCATGAAACAATCTCGCAACAATCAATATAACTCGAACCTCATAAAAGGGGGAAAATTAATATCTAAAAATATTTGAAATACGAGATCAGACATTGGATAAAAAAAAAATACACCACGTTGTATTGAAAATAGCATGCAGAGCTGATGAGTTAACAAACACAATTAACATTAACTTGTTTTTTATATGGTTCTCAACCACGATAAATTTGTTGGGAAAAAATGTTGCTAGCAGTGAAATTGTAGCTATTTCACTTTCTGTGCGGGCAAAAATCACAAAACACACAAACCACAACTTACCGAGAATATGTGCTGGGTCGAAAAATCCCCTAGATCCCACGGGACTTTTCTGTGATGGATTTTCTCCCGGATCCATCCTGAAATTGCAAAGGAGAAATACAGAAAAGAAGGAAAATGATCAAAACATGTTTGTGTACACACTAAATTAAACAAAGCATCGCCATGAAAATTACCTCTAAGTACTCAAGCATGACAGAAGGCTTGAAAATCTACACAAGTTCATTGTGATCAGTAATTTGGGGACCTCAGCATCCGCCAGCCATTTTGAATTCACATTCATATGGGAGAATGTATTTTTAACAGGAATAATTAATATGTCAAATCTGATATGTGTGCGAGTTAGACTTTATGGATGACAGTTGGGTCAATAGGTCTACTCTACTGCTGCTACGGAATACATCTCTCCTACTTTATTATTGTGACTGCACGAAATAATTGTTCCCTTTTGTAAATTTTTCAATCTGATAGTGTAGTACATGTAAATAGCCCTCAAGTAGCGCATTTCAAACTTTGTTTTAATTATGAAACGATCAGCAAATTTTTAAAAATCTTCTTAAAATCATGGCATGATATTCACAGTTACACCTGTGTCACTTTATACGATGAAATATTTATCCCTCATTTTTAAATAAATGCCTTTGCTCTGATCAAAAGCTACACACAGACATTATTCGTAAATGTGTACAAACTTGTACATTTCAGCCGCTTAACACAAAGTTCAACCCAAATCACTTCTGAACAACATTTGGCTCGGGACTGGCTGTGACCCCGTTTCAGTACAGCATTTCTATGCCAGTATTCTGAATGGATCTCTCTCTTTTTTTTAATGCCAACAACGGCCTCGATACTCTTTGGAACGATATAAAAAAAAACCAAGCAAAAAAAGAAAGAAACTATTCTTGTCAGGGTGATAGTGGGAAAGCAAAAGCTGATTGATGCTTGTGTGCGTTTCCATCCTGCAATAAATTACTAATTTGGCGCCAGTTGTCAGCTCGGCTTATGCACACTGTACAGTTTTCTCTCTCTTCTTTTTTTTTAAACGTCCAATGAGCTGACCTCATCAACAGTCGAGCTGAGAGGGACTATCATTCAACGTGGCTCTGTCATTTGATGATGCGGTTGTGACAATTTAGAATTATGAAAGGCCAGTGGAGTACCAACACACAGGAAATTATAGTCCTGTCGGCCATCTTGGGATCACTGAATTTCTTTCCACTTCTGAGCAAAAAAATAAATAAAACCCACTTGGCAAATGTAGCTTTTGCTTTCTGGTGAACCTAACACAAACACTCTTCTCTTTATGTCAATTTTTTTATGAGCTCAGATAATTTCCCTTTCTCATCAACATTATATCTTGTAACAACAAAATGAAAGGATGAAAATTATTACTAAAGGCACTATATTACCCGAATAAATGCAAACAAGAAATGATTGTCAACATGTATAAAAAATTTATTACAACTTTTTTCTATTTTGTAATTATCATACATTTGACATTATATGGATAATTTTCACAAACTTGTATGGGTTTGATTATTCGCTATCATAATGATAAGACTTCATCAATTAATTAAGTTACGCTCTAGAACAAATTGACACCATATTAAATCTTGCAAAGGTCAGTTAGCGAAGAGAAAAAGAACTGCACAACCAGACAAACATGTTGGCAGACATGAATTTGAGCATTGCACACCCGTCGCAAGGATCTATCAGTAGCTTTCTATCCTAAGCTGGTCACTTTTGAAGTGAAGATAATGCCTTTTTGATTAGAACACTGCTGGCAATGATGTTGGGATGTGATTCTGGTTGAGATTTTTACTCTGTTCTGTATGGTGTACCTTTCTCAACCAAGCCCTGAAGGCCTACCTTTACTCATTTTCACCTTTTACAATGTGACGGCAGATGCAAAAGAACTGGGGTAACTCACACAACTAATACAAGTCAGGTCTTCAACAAATAACAATATCATCGTTGCCCGGCACAAGGCACAATTGGATATGCAAGTGACCTCAATGCACTCAATACCGCCAGCAGAGGACGTGCGTATGTTTTAATCAAATTGACCTCTCACATCACAGCCGGGGGACTCAATGACTGGGTCACCGGTCAACTCAACCCCGGCAACCACAGATTATGTACCCTTAAAAACAGAAAAACAGGGACAGAGCTAGAGTATGCCCAGACATCTGATACTAAGTGATAGATGTAAATATGCTGAATTCCTCCTCTATTCCATGCAAAGCATGGGTGAGCTGGAAGATTTTGGATAAATGCCTTTGGTTGATATTATCTCTTGTTTGGGTTAGCATATTATATGTGATGAGAACCGGAATCCTTCAATCTCAGAAAGTTCAAAACTGTTGAATTTCTGGCGTAAATTTCAGTTCTGGAAGATTACATTACCAAAAGTGGGTAATAAGGATAAATTCTGGTGCCCAGATATTCAAGAATGGTCAACATCTGACCAAGTTTAACTGGAGTGACCTGCTAGCACAAAATGAAGTTTCAACTAGACCCACATTCCTGACATGTGTCCAGATGTCATTTCGCAAAATGTGAGAAATTTCACTTTAAAGGATGTGGAGTTAAAGAGACTAATTAAGCTAGAAAGCGCTGATCTAAAACCGATACAGAACAGAATGCAATGACTGCACACACCTTGTTAGAGGAACAATAGTTTGAGAATAGCAGGTGTGTACTAACTTTAATCCACCTAGGAACTGTTGTGTTGGACCAGAGAAACACAACCGAGACAAGGCAATGGTGGGACAAGAAGATGAATACTTCCTTTGCAATGAGCCTTGGTATTTCAACTACAGAATGTGTCTGTACAATACGGCATATAATGGGGGCTGCATCTGGACTGGGCATGCCAACTTAATGAACCAGTGGAGTACCAATGAAGTCTAGTGAATGTGTTTTTTTTGTGGACGGAAAGAGTAGCATATGTATTCTTTTGTACAATAGCGTGCAAGTACTAGTAAGGAAACTGAATATTACTATTCATGTAGACATGACATAATAAAATAAACCACAAATGATGCATGCTAAATGATATAAAGTTGCCACTTTGAAATATGTGTGACATTGAGCAGCAACAGTTTGGAACATCTCCATAGTTACCAGTAGGAGGGTGGACTTGTACAGGGAAAGTGGGGTGGAAATAGTAAAGGATATCCATGACATTAATGGGTGTCTTCCTTGTATTGTGCCCTATACTTGTTAGGGGGTAGGGGCTGCTTGTTCTGCATGGGGGTGGGATGAGGGGTGGAAGCAGTCTATGGCCAATAGGCCTCAGTGTATAGTACATGTAACTGCCTATGGTTCTGACCTCTGACTTACACTTTTTACAGCATGGACTTCACTTGACGGTGAGATCTCATATAGACGCATTTCACATTCAAAACTTCCTTACACAAACCCTGCACACTCTGTACAGATACTGGACAACTGACAGTGGGTCATGCCCCTGTCATCAAACTGAGACATCCGCAAAATACTGACCCTGTACTCAGACACTTGCACATGATACACATCAACTGACAGTCAGTGATTCTCTACACATGTCATAGCAGTTTGATTGGCTGTATTTCATCTGTCCTCATTGATAATTCTTTGTGCAACAGCATGAAATAGTGAGACTGAGGAGAACAAAAAACTGATTTTGTTTATGAAAAGTCATACAACTTTAATCAAAAGATAAAGGTAATGCCCTGACAAACTGGTTACACTGTACTGTACTTCCTTCCACTTCACCGGTTACAATCTCTCCTCTCCTCATATATTTCTAGAATTACTCCCTGCAATCGACTTATACTAATAACTTTTATGATATTCAAACCCGAGAATATTTAAATGCTGCTTCAATTGGGAGCAACTTGAGACTTCTGGTATCATTTTGACAGCAGAAAAATTTAATACTGTGCCACAGAAGACCAACTGGAAGAGTGTGGAATGTGAGATACACAACACAAACGGACTGAAGACATCTAATGGTATGGCCGACAAGTTGTTGAAACAGTATAGCCAGAGGAAAAGGCAGAGATAATGCGTGTCAGCATTTAGCATGCCATGTCTTTGTAAATACGAATTGTATAATACTCGGGAAACGTCTTGCGCATCACGTTTGTGCTTCCTGGTTAGGCCCTGTGGCAAGACACCAAAATGTTTGATGAAATCTGAAATTGGCTATTACTTTTCCGTGTATTGGCATATTACTTAGAGCGGCTATTCCTTTTCTCCAGGGAGCACACGGCAATTTATCAATATTTACCACCAATTTAACCGTGGTTTATTTACAATTACACACGCAGCAGTTCAATCTATGGTGATTGAGGTGTTGGTCAAGAAACAAAGAAAAAATTCAAATTACATGGGTATTGAGATCTGCTCTTATCAAACAAACCTTTGTATCCTAGGTACATATGTTTAAAAAACACATACCCAGGTATGTATTTATAATATTACTCTGCAAATCCACTCAAATTCAGCTCCTTTCACAAGAGCACCGTCTAGTTTCCCTGACATTTACAAATAACATCTCAATGATACCCTCCAGTTTATTTTGATTAAATACGCAATGAATCGGCAAAGCTAATGTGTTCAGTAACAAGAAATTAACAAGTGAATGTAAAGATGGTGGGAAATTTCGATTACTACACGGAGCATTTAGGACAGCATTTTTTGTGAATGTTTTTACTCACAGATGAAGAATGGTTAGTTCAGAGATACCCATCGGAGATAAACTATTGAAATAAGATTGCAATCAGAATATAAAAAGTTTATCACATCAATATTTTGTTAGATTGGTCAAAATCTGGCTAGTCAGAGCAGTTCTCAGTTACAAAAAATTACAAACTGCCCTGCAATCATAAGTCATGTGGATGTTGGTGGTAAAAATACATACAAGATCATGGATGTTGGTGAGAACAAAACAGTTCTCTATGCAGAAATCAATATCCCTAATCCATTAACTGTGACATGCCTTGCGACAGATGGCAGAAATGCAAGGATTTTCTTGCTCTGTAAATGGAACCGGAACGGAATACTTGTAAAATTTATGGCTAGCAGCGTACAGCTAGCACGGACACGGCCAGCCTTCCAAATACTTTATAAGACTAAGAACATCTTGAGTCAAAATCTCTTACTCAACTACAGAAAAGGATCATGTAACGTGACAGAAAACAATGTTCTTTTTGAAAGATTCCTTGCTGTTGCCATAAACCAGTGAGTTGTTGTTGTAACTCCTTCAAATTAACTCCGTGTCGTGTACATTTTGTACTTGACACATCTGTTATATCTTCCATTCAGCACATCTCTTCCTGTTTAATTCACCTTTCCTGATGAACATAATTGCCTCCTACAATAGCTATATCAGTAACTAAATCCTAATTATCATTCATAGTAAAGACAATTTTTTTTATGCTAATTGACATTATTCTTCGTTTTAACAAGGAAGTTAGCATTCTTTGGCTGACTTCGCTATGAAGTGTACACTGCATATTGTAAATATGTAATTGTACAATTTGAATTGTTTACAACATATGGAAAAAAGTGAGAAGTGAGCCTATTTCAACAACACAGCCGTCGAACTTCAATAAAATACATGTTTTCTAACATTACTGATTGACACGTCCCGTATCCTCCATGCACGCACGATATGAAAATCCTCTCCATGGAAGTGTTCCATAATCTTGGATACACTTGAATTGGAAAGCGTAGCACCGATACTATTTTTATTTCTCTTTTTACGGTGGTTTGGTGGCTCATAATTGGCGAATGGTACAGTTTTTAACATCATAATCAACACGCACAGAAATTTGTAGACAATATTGTTGGCAGAAGGGACAGGTTGATTTCTCAGTACTTAACGGCTGGTTTTATTCAAAAATGACACTAGGTTTCATCATTATTGGCAAAAAATGTAAAATCTTTAAATCAGTATTCGCATACTGATGCAGTTTTTTTTATAAAAGTTCGCACACAGATACACACATATGCATCAGCTCGTTTATAACTCTACCAGATGCTTGTATTTTATTTAGAAAATAAATTCTCAAGACTGAAGCAATTCATAAATCCAAAGTGCTTACTACATCTGTTTAATCTTTATACTCTATGGAAAGAATGATTTGTTATTGCTAAACAGCCACTTTGTTGGATTAAAAAAATATTACATAGATTCATGAAATCTACAGTTACAGTACACTGTATAATGTATCTCCTGTACTTGCAGGATTCTGTATTGTTCTCTACCTGACATGTACAGTACTGTACTTGACATGTACTTGAATTTCTCACGTATTTTTTTTAGGTTTCACGGATAAAAAAAGAGACATTTATCTCTCAGTAAACACTGTGTTCATCCAACCAGGTCTGTTTTATTCAGTGTCTGATTTTAAGAGATATTAAATGAATCTAAAACCAACTGTGAAGCCACGCAATGCCCATAAAAAGACAGGGAAGCCATACCATGCAAATTTAACAAACTTGTACACGGACAGTGTGAACTCCTGAATTTTTTCCATTTCCACTTTGAAAATGAAGATATTACATGCCAGGCATGCATGCATGCCCAGTGAAAATCAATAAAGCATCTCATTGGTTTATCATGACAATTAACATAGTCATTTGGCATACACGGCCACCTATCAGAGATTATTTTATGTGTGACACTTCACCGTCATCAGACTCAAATTTGTACATCTGCTTTTGACAGCTTTTATTCAAAATGATCGGGAACAACTTCACTGACAGAAAACACCCTTTCTGATTCTAATTCCAAATCGGTCTCTGTCCTGATCTCTTTCCCCATCACGAGACCATTCTTAAAGTACGCGATGCATGCATGAGTAATATTTACATTTCAGATCCTGCTGACCTGTAAGGAATGCTGCAACATTTAGAAGCAATATTACAGATCTGACACACGATATACCAACAACATTCAAAAAAAATACTTAAAACTAGCATTGCAAACAGATTTCCAACCCAAAAAAATAATTTTGATGCAGGCAACATTGGTGTTGAAAATTCTTGAAATAAATACTTTTCTATTTGCTTTTTCAAAGCGAATACACACTGAGGCCGGGACAAATGAATGCTGAATTCCCAAGGATATAGATGATGCTGATTGGGCTCACACAGAGCAATTGAATTTTCTATCGTGATAAAATATAGTGTATAAATTCCTGGCGATGAAGATGCATGTTTCTGCCAGCGATTCATACGGGCCCCTAGGCTGACTGTGGGATTGTATTACCATGCAGAATGACATGGAATATGTTATTACGGTGACATCTGCAACAGGGAGCGGCAAATACATGCACATCACTCATATTTTGTCCTGACAGCACGTATTAATGAATCAGGCCATGAGCAGATCAATTCCAAAGTAGAAATTCGCCAGTGCGGAGAAGTGAAAATCTTGATCATCAACGATGGCTGTTGTAGCTAGCAACACGGTAACTGATATAAATGCTCATGAATTGAAATTATTTTTTTAAAATGAGAAAAATACAACTGGAGGCACATAGAAGTCAGCTGACCACTGGAAGTGGGCAAAAGCCTGAATCTCAATTTTGTAATTCGGAAATGTTCTTTTTCAATTAATGTCTCTTGGAAAAGTGTGATCAAGTATGAACATTAGGTGAAACTGCAACAATAATTGTAGTTATCAAATAGACTCCACTGTGCAGGTCTCCATAAACATATTGAGTTCATTGATGGCAGCACTATAGATAGTGTCTTCCACTCTACTGTCTACGATTGTACCAAAATATTTTGGAAACAACGCTTTTACAGAAAAGTGGCAATTTCCAAATCGCCAATGAAACAATAAAAGGAAGTACATTGTACAGTTATAGGACAGTTATTTAAAATAAACTTTTCAATTGTTGATGGTATATTTTTAAAAAAATAATTAGTTCATGTCTCCACTAAATGTGCAAGCTTGTTTCACAATTGGACTGAATGTTAATCTTAGCTTGATGTTTTTTTTACATCACACCAGCACAAACTTCAATCTAATTGCTAAGCTACACTATAGGTGGTTGGATGAGTTGATTTGTCCGGTGGTCGGATCAAAGGTCAAGAAAGCAACCCAGCATTGATGTGTACTGTACCTATCAACTACAGGAATGATTTCTCAACTACCAAACTTATTTGTCGTGTTACAGTACACACAGTTAACATCAAATTTCATGCCATGATCACATGTGTCATCTTCAGCTCTGAGCACTCATTAAAACAGTTACTATGAGAATGTCAACTTGGGGAATGACTCACTGCGGAAAGGCAATGAGATTATCTTGTCAGCACTGGCAGGCAATCTGGCTACACAGGGCTGTGATACAATAATACTTCTGTATCATTACACAAATTAAAAAGTCAGTAACACATAGAACAGTATCTGTCAGGTCTTTTGGAAATCTCCTGCTTTTTCCCTCTGTGGACAAATTTTCACTATCGCAGCTCGGTTGTCATGCAAGTTGCCCGTTTACAAATCAGGTCTTTTTGCTATTAAAACTCTATCCTTTTATTTGATTCAGTTCAGAAGAAGCAGAGAGATATGTACCAGTGATATCTGTGATAGAGATCATATTTACACTTTTTATGGAACAAACGCTTGAGTAAATTTGCCATTCAGAAACTTCTGCAAATGATACGCACAATTTTGCTGTGATATATAATTGCCATTGACTAACAAAACATAGAAGTAATACCTCTTCAATTTCTTTTTGGGGTCAAGCTGTTTCATTTCTGATGCATTATTCTACTAAAAATATTCCAGCGCAATGCCTACAATTAATTAATTTACTTGAGGACAAAACGGTATGATTTATGACAAAATGTCTATTTCTGAAAGTCACGAAAATTCTTCTGGAAAATGAGAGCACACACACATTGGTTGATATCATTGAAATGACTCTAATATGAAGACTGGATTCAGACTGATTGAAATTACTGGTACTCCTGGTTAAAGGTCAGCACAACTTGGCCACATCTGCAGTGCCACAAATGCTATCTTTTTTTGTGTGTGTGGAAAAGGGATACTTTACACAATTTAACTGACAGTATCTGAGCATGCAGTACTTACCAGAGGGGGTGAAAAAAAATGCACCTGCATCTCAACTCGTACGCAGGAAACACCTACGTATACTCTATGTACTTCATTTCATAAATGTATTCTCCAGAGAAATCTAGCTGGCTCCAATAAAGTTATCAGCTTTACTGCGCTATGGAGCCACTCTGAGGCCCCTATTCCCCGTTATTAATGCTGTAATCGTTCATGGCAGCTATGAATTCTTTGAGTACATTTATAATTTACAAGTAAAATATCATCAATTGCAGTACATATTACATATAAGATTAGTCCATTCAACCATGGCCAGCATACAGAACAGTGAAAAGCTGACAATACCCATGATTAATTGCACACTTTCACTCTCTCCCACGTCATTGGCTAAATCAAATCACATGATCACAAAGTGAAGATACCTGTCACAGAATGTACTGAAAGTGACTTTTTTTTCCTGTCTCTCTCTATCAATTGAAGAAAACGACAAGGCTACATCAAAGTGATTAAAACAGCTGTGTTGACGCACAAATTCAAATATTTCTGAGAAAGTGAAACTCTACACTGCCTAAATTGTTATTCAGATGGCAGGCAATCAATACATCCAATACATTCA
Source organism: Ptychodera flava (assembly GCF_041260155.1). Lineage (NCBI taxonomy): Eukaryota > Metazoa > Hemichordata > Enteropneusta > Ptychoderidae > Ptychodera > Ptychodera flava. The sequence goes on along the minus strand of NC_091945.1, from coordinate 24,166,936 downwards.
CTATCATACCCCATGTTTACACAGTATGACTAAAAGACCAGCCAAGCCCAGTTAGCTGTTACCTTTGTTCACCCTCCTTCACTCCTTGAAAAAGCCATTCATCAAAACAAGCAGTACAAACAGTAAAGCCAACTTTTAACTGCCTCCAATTCTTTGTAGCAAAAACGTATTTGTTTTAAATTATAAATGTATAGTAAATACTCATACATATATGTATAGTAAATACTCATATCCATCCATCCATCCATCCATCCATCCATCTATACAAATATATATATATATATATATATATATATATATATATATATGTGTGTGTGTGTGTGTGTGTGTGTGTGTGTGTGTGTGTGTGTGTGTATATATATAATATGGACACATGCTATGATAATGGTAAAAAAATTCTAAAGAGAAAAATGATCACATACAGAGGATATGGGTCAGAGAGAACTCAGATCTGTAGACTGACTTAAATTTAAAATAATGCCATAAATGGATGCATACTAAGGAGGCTGGAAAATATCAATCATGATGCAACAGGTATGATTATATCCACAGTACGACATTGGCACAAACTAAAAGTGAATGATGCATGGCTATTTTTCTCTTCTTTCACATGGACCTGCGTTTTGCTTATGAATAAATAAAACGCAATGGAAAGGCTACAGTATACATATTTGACTGTATTTATTATTCATGTCCCATCTCCTATTACTATGTGTATGGTAGCTGATTGTGAATAATTCTTCTGATGCAGTTTATGCAGACATGTTGATGACCTCTGACCTCAACAGAAAGACATCGAGTGTACCACTACCCTCCTAACTACACTCCTGAAATTTTTATCGTAAGTTTCAACATGAAAATATGACTGGTAGAGAGAAAGAAACTGAACAGCTAATCTTTCTCTTTCAAAAAGGAAAGAAGATGATTTACAATTTAAATTTCCTTGTTTCCAATTTTGTAAAAACATTAAATGAATAGTTAAAAGATGTGACAAATTGATTCTTTGAACTCTAGCAACTCTGGGAATCAGAGAACTGACGATGGCATTATAATACTGTAAGTGTAACAAATGAAAATACCATATTTTTTTCGGGTGATTTCACTCAGCAGACACTCATAAGTGGTGAATCAGTCAATACACATTACACCACCGTGACCTTAACTTCACCAGAAAATTTTGCACAGGGGCAAAAATTTCATCTCTCATTGTGCAGTTTTATATTTCCTGTCAGATTTGGGGGTGATTGATATTTTTACCTTTTCGGTTTTTGTATTCTTTTGTCACATGACAAATTGTTCTATGGACATCTTGCTGTACAAATCTTTGCACTTCATACAGTGACTTCAACAACTCTAAATGTACACTCAGGGAGATTTCTGGATCCCCCTGGCAGTTCAATAAATGCAGCTGATTAAAATGCTTCTCTACAGGACATTAACTAATTCTCCCCTCTCCTTACATATAATTTATCTTACATTGGGTGGTCAGTCCTGACAAAGAAAAAAATAAGAAGTGGAAGTGGACTTTGGAACGACATTCTCAGGCTAACAACCACTGTACTTTGGCAGAGGCAAGCAATATCTGTTTCATTTGAGAGACATACACAGATTTGAGGGGAAATACATTGATTTCTCTGTCCTGCACTGGTAGACACTTTCTGAGTAAAGGGCACTGTAAGTGGACATTCTTGTACAATTTGATATGTCTATTTGACGTACAGTTACATATACGGTATGATTTGAATTGGCAGAGGAATACTGAAATGTCGTGATCAAGAAAATGTTTCAGTTCTCGTTGGCAAGTGTTGCCCATTTCTAAAGATTATTCAGTTTTTATTACTACAGCTAAAGCTGGTAAATTATATACATGTACACGACAAAAAATACCATTTCCATATCTGAGACTTGAAGCGATCATGGGTTTCAGTTTCAAGGAATTTGCTGACATTTTTATCTGAGGTAAAAACCCAAACACAAAATCAGCAGAAAACTGACAAAGGATTTAATCACTTCCTGGGGAAAAAGGAACTCATGAAATATTATGCATTGAGTGCAGCGCTTCATAGACTAGTTGATATGGTAATACGCTCAGTACAGAATCTGATATTCAGCCCTGTACAGGAAACCGGGCAAGGAGAAAGTGGAAATCTCATCAAGGAGCCAGAGTATTTACACATGGAAGTTTTCACATGCAACCAAGCAACAGCAAAGACTTCTGGGAAACAGACAAGGGCATTATTCATATTTTTCAATATCAATGTACCATTTTAATTTGTCTTTTATTGATGAGGCATTGAAAATCTCAATACTGGCTCTAACTAGTCATAAAGCCTTCATTTCTGAAAACAATTATGAAAGAAATATATGTTTACATAAAGTCTAAAGTTTTTATAAATCTCATTCTCTTGACTCAAACACTTCATAAATATATTGCCTTGAAAAGAGGGAATGACATCAGAGAGACTGAAGTCAACTACAAGGAATGCACAAATTAATATGTCAGATTTTCATGAAACAAACAAAGCTATAAATATTATGGCCAAAGGGGAAAATGTAAATTTTTTAGGTATGACGTACAGTGTCCACACATTCACTATGGTAACCCGCAAATACAGAAAACACTGAGTGAAAAATCTGAGACTTTGGTCATGTGGTAACCCACGCATCATTGCATCCTGTATTGGGGATTATTATATTTTCATTTGAACTGAGTGATAGGTGCACTGGCCAATCAGCAACCAGCAACGGCATCATGTGATTCTGATCGTAAGTGACACACTTGATAATGCTTTGATGGGGCTTCCTGACTTGTCCCAGGTGACATTTCCAAGCTCACTGCTGTGCATTGACAGCTTTCAAGGCTTGCGCGGAGATGTAGAAGCGTTGCTCACAAAGAGAGTGATGCAGGGTGGAGGTCACTCTATCCATCTATACTTCCCTGTACAAAAGTTCCATCTTGACTGGTGACCAGTGAGTGAAACAAAGTGGCCCAGAGTTTGGTGGTATTGGAGTCATGTCATAAAGATCACTCACAAACAGGTATTGAGCACTCAGAGCAGTGACAGATATTTTATTAGACCATCTACCTCTAAAAATCCTTGACAAAATCACTACTTGGTACCCAACAGCTACTTTATCATCCTGTACAGTAAATCTACCCATTCTTCAGAAACTGAGTTTGACCAAGTTCGTTCACAAAAATGTGGACAGATGAGTTTTCATGGAATACACAGTGGCCAGGGATGAGCAAATGAAGTAGTTTATGCATGTAGTGCAAGGCGGACAAAATGTTAGCCCAAGACCTCGGATGTTGCTACTCTACAGGTTGAACTGATCAGAAAGTACTAGCACTTTGTATGATAAAGATTGCGCACAGGACTCGCAAATTCGACTATAGAATTGTTTGACAACTTTAACACTAGTCTGGGTACCACAAAATATGAAATGGATTTGTTCACCCTGACTAACCAAATAAAATAGCCTTTACTACCTTTCAAATTAAGGTGAATCTATATTCAAAATGCACGTGATGTTGTTGTGAGTTTTTTTCTGTTAGAGGTATAGTCGCAGATAAAATGCAAGTGAGCAGAAACACCTTCTTGGGATTTAAAATGCCACTACTGCAGCATACAAAACTGTTTTTTCTACATCACAATGAAACATGTTTTTCTCACCCTTACAAAGTCCTACACCTTGAAATGTCAGGAGAAATATAATGTGATGGATTAGCTGTTGAGCCAAGAAGTCTTCTGATGTCATTAATGAATGATGGATCTCTCCTACAAAGGGTATTAAAAAATCACAACTTTCATGACTGCCGAATTATAAACCATACTGAATGATTTGCAGACAAAATAGAGCTATGCAACTGTTTTCATGGAACCTCAAGATTTGTATCAATAAAAAACTTCATTATTTTGAGCAAAGATATACATGCACATCAGATCCAAAATGTGGGATTTGACCCCTACGCCATTAGATAGTTGTAAAAATCTCCATTTCTACTTCTTAAGAAGTGTTTAAACTCACAGGTACACACTAAATCTCTAGTGCAGCATTTCACTTCATCATTGTGCTTAAGCTGTCTCCCCTATTTCCAAAGTGGGCAGTTCTAACCAACCTGTTGACAGCTGTAGATTCACACAAAGGTTCAAATAAGGTGGGAGTAATGGCGCCGACATTCTAAGGAGCTGGTCCATTTATTGTACAAAATTTAGTCTGAACTATTTCAAAATAAAATTTTCTGAAGTTCACTTTACTAGGCACTATGCTTGGTTCAAGTCCTCGATTCCTTTACACTTTTTATTTGAGGACAGCAACTGCACTTTAGGAAAGTTTCACCAAGAAAAACAGACCGTTTGAACTGGTTATGGTTTGTATTTGAAAGATCAGACATCATCCAATGTCTTGCATGTAATAAAATGGCAAGGCACTGCATATTTATTTGTGCTTCCGACACTTTTTTCACGTCTTCCTGCCTCCAATCCATCTCACCAAAACTGTAGAATGATCCAAAGCATCACTGACATGAATTTAAACGTAACTTGGCGAGAAAGGTATTGAAAATCAAACAACACCACGGCATTAGCAGTGATGTAAAGTTATCATCGTCAGGGTCCAACATAAACACACTCCATCTCACCATTAGCTCTGGGTATTTAATCCAAACCACCAAATGCACTCTGATTTACTTCAGTCAGTTTAATCTAAACCTGCATCTAGAAACAGACTCTTTTATCTTGGGTTGTGCAAATATATAATCCCAACAATGGGTCTACTCTCAACTCTGCACACAAAACTCCACATAATTATTTCCAGCACATAAAATGTCCTGAGCTTGATTGAATATGATTTTTATATACGCATGCCAAGAAAAATTTACAACAAATCTGTAAAAGGATTGTGCCTGGATATGTAGAAGCATTTCTTTGATGTTTTCATAATACTTTTCTCCACTTCTACGGTGTAAGAAGGGATGCCATGCCATGTGTTAGATTCAAAGAAATGAGCATTAGAAATACTCATAAAAATTATCATATCTTTCCCATCTTAATTTTTCAGCCCTTGTGATGTACACAGGAATCATCGCAATTTCTGGAATTATTACTCAGTACAATGCTCCACGAGAGAAAATTGAGATGATGAGACAAGCGACAAACCGATGCACTGATTGTCACTATTCCTGTACACATGGATTGAAAACTACCATTTAGAAAGGTGCAAATCATCACCACTTTTTAGAAATAAATCTAGATTTTCTAAAATACTGTACTAGGCAACACATGTTATGACACGAGCCAGTGTTTTATTTTGGGATAGTTTCCAGAACTCATTTGTGGTTGGGTGTGAGGGAATAAATCCAACAAGTTCTCTGCTGAAATGTGCCTCTTTTACTGCGCAATCGAAAAAAATGCCCCAGGTAACTTTCTGATGTAAACAGGTGAAAAGTTATCACTTTAGTTTCCATGGAAATGACAAGTTCTCAACTGTGCACCACCGGCTGTTTTGCAGATAGATGGTTGGATGATAAACAACAGTGTCACGTCATTGGCAGTTTAGTTGGTTTTACCAAAACTCTTTCATTTCCATTCACTGATTGGAGTCCATCGCTTCCTCCTGGAAACAAAATTACGCAGTTACACAAATCTCCATCCTGTCTACACTATGCTGGATTTCTTATCTCTGATCTGCCTTTTAGCCACACGCATGAAGCCCTACAAGTGCCAAAATCACTGCCACCATCACAGAATTGTGCAAACGCTTGTCACACCTATGCAACACAGCAAGGTCACTTCCAAGCGGTATGATTACATAATCTAAATCTCTAGCAAAAGGACAATTGAAGAAGGCTCTGGACACATTTTAGGCAGGTGACTGGAAAAGATTCCACGACTTGGTACAATGTTTTCAGTCATGACTCATCTGTGTGTAACTAGCTTTTAGACTGTCTGGTCACCAGTATCTGCTTACTAGCTAACCTTTCAAGAACCTGAAGTCATTATTCAGGGAGATTACAGCAAGTTCTATGAACAGAGGGAGTTGCCATTATGACACTATAAAATATTTGCATACACTTAAAGCAGTGATTAATAATTTACTCTGAATGGCTCGAAGAATTTGGGTATGTGCAGTGTAGCTGTGCAACTGTTGGAAGCATGTTTAGCAATCCACATTTGGTCAATCAGAAATACCAACTTCTATGCTTTCGTCAGTTCTTATCTGTTGTCTTTATATTCTTACAATCCAGTGCTTGAATACAAAGATGTCCAACAGTAGGCCACATGAATTCTGGAAACTTGCCCCATGCTTTTTTGTCAGAAAGCCACCAAGCTGAGTTCAAAGGGGTCACCATTGCAGATGAAACAAACAGATTTATTAATAATTTTTGACGATCTCTCCCTAAACACAAGGTTTCAAACTCAACATAGCCTGTCCCTTTTCCCCAAGTTCCACAAGTACAGATCAGCATATAATCCAAAGCAATCAATAGAAACCCAATCTCATTTTGCATTGCCCTTTCAGACTAAACACAATTCCTGGAAGTGAAAGTAAATGATGGATAAATGGATGATAGTTGTCACTCACAGCTGACAATTGATTGACTCAACAGAAAGATACATAAAAAAATATCAAGTACTTGTACTACTCCAAATTAGAACATTTGTTTGCAGTTTATACCTATCTCTATATTACTAAATAAACATATATATAAAAATACAAAATACATATATAAATATAGATAAATACACTATAACACTACCGGTATATATATATATATATATATATATATATATATATATATATATATATATATATATATATATATATATATATATATATATATATATATATGATTAACATTATTAATGTACTTGTATATATAACATATGAAAGTACAGTTGAAAAAAAATATTTACGATAGCTTTCAATCATTGTAGCTCACTGCTGTTTTTTTTATTTCGTTCTTACTCATCATCTTTATTTTTGGTCACCAAGTGGAATATTTTTCTAGAGAAGTTTCTATACTGTGCTTATTGTGTTCCTATGGACAGATTGTGAAATGGGCCTCAGGAAAGACACTGAATGACCAATGTGAGGTTAAGCGTAGTCTGTTTGGGTAAACCAGGTACAATATTTTAAGTCAGCTTTATCTAAACAAATACAATAAACATACGATACAATAAATACAGTTAACATTGAAAACATACTCAGCAAAAAAATATTTTTCTTTATATCAGCCGTATCAAATATTACCAAGATTTACAGAAATAATATTCGATTCTGGTGCCACTATATGACAATTTTTTCTGTGAATATTTTTGATAATATGTTTTACAACTTCATCCCAACAAATCTCAAATGTTGTTTCTTCTTCATAGCAAAGAGGTGTGATCAAGTTGCCTACAAATTTGTCTTAACATTAAAATCATTGGAAATTTTGCCATTCTCAAAGTTGCAGAATTCACTGACATCAAGTCTTACCTACACTTGAGTGGTTTTGTCACGATGGAGGGACCGATGTTTTGTTTACAAACAATTATTTATTTTCCTTTCTACATATAAGACATTTTCTGCACCTTGCACAAACTGTAAAAGAAAAACTACTAATAAATTTGATTAACTGCTGACAAAAATTGCTTGACTCGAAACCTGGATATTTTCCACACAGTTCTGAGTAAACACAAGCAAAACAGAGTGTTGTCGATTCAGTAAGGGTCTTTCCAAAAATTCATTGAAGTTGCCTACCAAAATAACTGTAGGAGAATTCTGAGATTTCATAATTACATAAAAAATTGACGTTGATGTTGGAAAACAAGATGGTGGAAACATCAAAACAGATTGACAATATCACATATAATTAATGTGGTGAGGAAAGCGAGAAAAAAATTCAGTATTTTTTTAGGGAAAAAATGGGACACACCTCCCCCTTTGCTGAGGAGCTTGAGGACCGGTTGGTAGAACACTCCACAATCATATTGTTGAAGTTTGAGCGAAAATAATTCTCAAAAAAAGCGAAAAATCGAGTTAGAAAAGGTGACCTGTCATTTACACGAGCTCTCTTGTATAACGACCTTTCATATTTTAACAAGCAAATGGTAATAAATTAGCAACAAATGTTGTAACGATAGCAAAATTCCGGCGAAAAATCTGCCAAAACTGAAAAGAAATGCACGAAAACCGAACGCGAGGACTGCTCGAGCAAGTGCGACTGTGGACTAGAAGTTCGGTTACAGAAAAGAAGTGATCGCGAGAGAAAATGGCCGTTTTAGAACATCTAACATGTCACAGGGATAATGGCTTTCAGCGTTGTTGTTTTTCAATAAAAGAAATCGGAGATTTTCAACAGCAACGATTCAGAAGGTCGCGATAAAGGAACGCAAATTAAGAGGTATATCGTCATAGTAATAGAGGCATATTACCTGAGAATTGTGTACGGTCATTCCACGGCTAAAAATATGAAAGAATTTGTCGTGGAAGTTCAATATTTGGGGCCGTAATGATCGAAAAACAAGTCGCTTGGGTGTCCACCATTATATTTGCTCTTGTTTTTTATAAAGGACTCGGGATAAATTAAGAGGCAATTTATGCATGACACAGACAGCGGCGAAAATTTGCCGGCTACAAACCGCAAACACGCTCCAGTTTTGAAAACTTTAAAAATAATATTTCGAAGCTTCATGATATCATTGTTTTCGACGGATAAGATGCTAAAAATCGGCGAGAAAATCGATGTAAGTGGGTGGAAAACTCGGGCGATTAGCGCGACAGAGTGTAGGGACGGCATTATTACAAGTATTTGGGAGAGGAAAACACAAACAACGATTGAACGGCGCGGCCGGCCTGGCCGTCAAATGGAGCTAAAAATGAATCAAAACAACCCAAAAACACCGCAAGACTTCTTTCTAATGTTCCATTATAATCTACTGTACCATTTCCATCTAAAATCTACCAGAATCTAGCGACAATTTTAGCCCTAAAGCGGTCGGGTTTGTTAAAGACTATTTGAGGGCATTTTGAACAAAGTAAAACCGACACAACAAAAAACTCGATATTTGAACCGAAATTGGCATAAATTTTCCGATCAAGACGCCGCAGTATGCACACTCACCGTCAGCCTGGTGTTCTCAGTGTCCACGATTCACTCTTGGTTTGCCGAAAAACACAGAAAATGCGGTAAAAACCTGCAGAAAGCTGGAGTCCGTTGAATCCGAGAGAATTAGGTTTTTCAGTCAGGTTTTAAGGTTGAGCGCATGTGGTTCCTTCAGTGTGTGACGTCACGCGGTCTGTAAAACAATGCCAGTGAAAGAAATAATGACTTGTAAACTGACCGCTTGCAGTTTTAAAATCGTCCCGAGCACACGTTGGTACGCCTCTGACCAGCCAAAACGCAAGGAATTGGCACAGCGGTGTTCAGAAATCCATATGTACTTTTTAGCACCGAGGAAAACAGTTATTTAAGAATTAAACAGTTGTTAGGCAAGCGTCAGCTAGTGTAGTCTCATCGACGAACAGCACTCGATTCAGACCCATAGTCTTTTTAAATACCCCTTTGTGTTCATTACTATAATATTCTTTATTCTGAGGCTTTTCGGTTGACACGGCCACACTGTTAAGTGAACAAAAAAGCGGGACTTGCGATCACGCTATGAATGTTCTGGAATACCAGACAAGGTTATCCGTTGAACCTAAATTTGTCAAGACTTTGAGATCTATTCAGTGAGTGGCGGGAATATAAACATTTCCGCTCTGCAAAATGACGTGATCTCTTCGCGCTGAAACCGCAAAATCCGCATCATGAACTTCCGATTTTTGAGCAAAACAAACACTCGGTTTTAATGCAGGAATCATTTATGTACCGTTGTTCGTTTCTTCAACCTCTCATCTGGAATCTGCGTGTACACATCATTGCTGCCATGCCATTCTCCTGTACAATATGTAGTTGGTGAATATCTTGATAAAAATAGTAAATCGTACACTGCCCTCTAAATGGCATCACCACCAGTGATTTTATTACTTCATGTATAGATAGGCGGCCATATTAGAAACTAATCGCTTATCTGCGGGTTCCAAATGAACAGCGAAACTTGCTCGCTCAAGGGCCTACAATGCTCTGGGCACGGTTCTTGATCTGCCCTGTCCATCCCAATCAAAATATAAATAAAACAAAATTCAAATGTACAAAATTGCCAATGTATCTGAAAACAAATAGTATACAAACGTTAGGACGACAGACACTGTACAGCAAATGCAAAAGTCATTTCAATAATAATTGTGAATTAGGCTATTATAGTCCCAAAAATAATTAAAATTTATACATGTACATGCAATTTACATTACAGCCTACACCACAGGGTACTCAGGAAACAAACAAACAAATAAATAAACAAACAAACAAATAAAATATTGACAAACATACAAACAAGCATACAAATACATAATAAATAATAAACACACAGACATAAATAGATAAACAAAAAAACACAATATCATAGAACATTGGATAAAAAACATATAAACAAATAAACAGACAAATGTATACACTCATATATATATATATATATATATATATATATATATATTTATATATATATATATATCAAAGTATAGATATGTCCTCGTGAGAAATTACAGTGCTTGATGCTGAGGCAGAGCGTTATAAATAAGCTTTATACAATATAATATATATATATATATATATATATATATATATATATATTATATTATATATATATATATATATATATATATATATATATATATATTTATATATATATATATATATATATATATATTACGGTGGCCCAAAACTACCTGTTCTCCGCATTCAAAGTCTGCGTCGCATTCAATTGTTTTCTCTCACATATGTCTCCGCATTCAAAGTCTGCGTCGCATTCAAATGTTTTTCTCTCACATATGTCTCCGCATTCAAAGTCTGCGTCGCAATCAAATGTTTTTCTCTCACATAAGCTTATGTCTCCGCATTCAAAGTCTGCGTCGCAATCAAATGTTTTTCTCTCACATATGTCTCCGCATTCAAAGTCTGCGTCGCATTCAATTGTTTTTCTCTCACATATGTCTCCGCATTCAAAGTCTGCGTCGCAATCAAATGTTTTCTCTCACATAAGCTTATGTCTCCGCATTCAAAGTCTGCGTCGCAATCAAATGTTTTTCTCTCACATATGTCTCCGCATTCAAAGTCTGCGTCGCAATCAAATGTTTTTCTCTCACATATGTCTCCGCATTCCAAGTCTGCGTCGCATTCAATTGTTTTTCTCTCTACATATGTCTCCGAGGTATGCCTCAGTGTACGTTATTCCGCGAAGCATAATTTCTATCGAACAGCGCTCTCAGACGGTCGCTATTGACAACGACGAACATTGTATCAAGTTATTTTCAATAGATTATCGATCGAAAATTTGTTTGGACGCCGCTTGTGCCGGGCGCTCGTGTGTTGAGGTCACGTCATAAACATTTCCACAATAACCCATATATTGACTTATACACTTAAATATCACATTGGCACATCTAAATATTAATGAAAGAGCAACAGGTCCATTTCCCGTATATGCTGCCCTTACAATTATAATATTTTGGGAAGAATTTCACAAGGAAATTCCAAAAATACGTAAGCGATAAGAGACATATGCAAAATCAAGTAAAAACACAGTCAACAGCAAAACGATCTTCAACTCGTCATTTCATAAAAAAGAGGGAAACTAAAAAAAATAAAACCATAGAGTTTTAGTTACCCTTCATGATATGTGTCATACCAAATATTATAAAAAATAACAGCGAAATGAAAAAGTTAAACCAACGGTTTTTTTCAGATGTATTTTTCATTTTACGATGTGTCTACTCTGCTCGATTTCCCATAGAAAACAATTGCGTTTAATGTACTGAACAGACCGTACAACTATCGCTCGTTCAAATTTCTCAATTCTGAACCAATTATAGTGAAAAGTGGCACGGTGTTTCCTTGATATATATACAAAATTGCTGTCGTTTTAGTTTTTTGAATTTCTCGACGAAACTTGTTTTAGTTGCATTTTATTTTTCCGATCACTGAATTTTTGCTCTTGCCCTCAATAAAATGGCGATCTTACGGCGTTTGCATATGCAGAATCAGGTCTAATATTGACCCATTTTAATCGGTTAGCGTCTCTTAAATTATACAGACCAAATACCAGTCAGGTTGTTGTAATTTATACCAAATTTTGGCGAATATTAACTATGAAAATCCCAGTAAACTGCAAGAATAACACAGAACAGAGGCGAACGGGCGTAGAGTCTCCACTGTAATCGTGCAGTGAACGTTATCGATCGATATCCTTTTGTCCGAAATTGATACATTGTTGTCTCGCTCACTCGCGTGTAGTCCCCCATTCACAATGGCGCCAAACTACGCCGAGGTGCGCCAAAATGTGCCGAAACGTACGTAAAAGTATCACCAAAACTAAAAAAATTGTCGTCGATTTAATTTCAGTACAGGAAACCAACGGATACCTTCAATGTTGATATTTAAGTGTATAAGTCAATATATGGGTTATTGTGGAAATGTTTATGACGTGACCTCAACACACGAGCGCCCGGCCAAGCGGCGTCCAAACAAATTTTCGATCGATAATCTATTGAAAATAACTTGATACAATGTTCGTCGTTGTCAATAGCGACCGTCTGAGAGCGCTGTTCGATAGAAATTATGCTTCGCGGAATAACGTACACTGAGGCATACCTCGGAGACATATGTGAGAGAAAAACAATTGAATGCGACGCAGACTTGGAATGCGGAGACATATGTGAGAGAAAAACATTTGATTGCGACGCAGACTTTGAATGCGGAGACATAAGCTTATGTGAGAGAAAAACATTTGATTGCGACGCAGACTTTGAATGCGGAGACATAAGCTTATGTAGAGAAAAACATTTGATTGCGACGCAGACTTTGAATGCGGAGACATATGTGAGAGAAAAACAATTGAATGCGACGCAGACTTTGAATGCGGAGACATATGTGAGAGAAAAACATTTGATTGCGACGCAGACTTTGAATGCGGAGACATAAGCTATGTGAGAGAAAAACATTTGATTGCGACGCAGACTTTGAATGCGGAGACATATGTGAGAGAAAAACAATTGAATGCGACGCAGACTTTGAATGCGGAGACATATGTGAGAGAAAAACATTTGATTGCAACGCAGACTTTGAATGCGGAGACATAAGCTTATGTGAGAGAAAAAACATTTGATTGCGACGCAGACTTTGAATGCGGAGACATATGTGAGAGAAAAACAATTGAATGCGACGCAGACTTTGAATGCGGAGACATATGTGAGAGAAAAACAATTGAATGCGACGCAGACTTTGAATGCGGAGAACAGGTAGTTTTGGGCCACACCGTAATACGTATATATATATATATATATATATATAATATATATATATATATATATATATATATATATATATATATATATATATATATATATATATATATATATATATATATATATATATATATATATATATATATATATATATGTATGTGCGTATGAGTGTGAGAGACAACAGCATATTGAAAAAAGATTGAAATGATTGACTGAACAGCTCATGCAACATATCAACATGCGACGGCAGTACCACTACTCTGCCGTCGCATGTTGATATGTTGCATGAGCTGTTCAGTCCATCATTTCAATCTTTTTTCAATATGCTGTTGTCTCTCACACTCACACGCACATACATTATATATATATATATATATATATATATATATATATATATATATATATATATATATATATATATATATATATATATATATATATATATATATATATAACGCTCTGCCTCAGCATCGACATCGTAATTTCCCACGATGACATCTGTATACTTTGATATATATATATATATATATAATATATATATATATATATATATATATATATATATATATATATATGATGTGTCAATGTGTACATTTGTCTGTTTATTTGTTTGTATGTTTATTTATCCAACGTTCTATGATATTGTATGTGTTTTTTGTTTATCTATTTTGTCTGTCTGTGTGTTTATTATTTATTATGTATTTGTATGCATGTTTGTATGTTTGTCAATATTTTATTTGTTTGTTTATTTGTTTGTTTGTTTGTTTCCTGAGAACCCTGTACCAACACTGTCAATCCTAACTTTTAGAGAGCACACCTCCGAAAAACGTACGTTGCTTTCCTCATTGTGCTTTCTGAATGACTGTAGGGAAGAACCATTTGATTTCTGGGGGAGGGGCAGGAGGATTTTGAGAAAAAAATATGTCGGCAGGTGAAGAAGATGAAGAAGAAGAAGAAGAAATTGATCAAGGTAATATCTTAATGTCCAGTAATGACAGAAAATAGGAAAAAATTGCTGCCATAGTTGCGGGGGGGGGGAATTTGCTGCCATACCCATTTCCTCCTGCCCCCAGAAATCAAATGGTTCTCCCCTAAGTGCTACCCAGCGGGCGCCAACCATGATGAGTCAACTGGTGGCAATCGTAGTTTAAGGTTGCCTGGAAAAGTGACCCTAGCTGCCCAATATCGAAATAAACTCTGCCTAATAAAATATTCACCAATTACGGATAAGGTCTATGCAATGAACTGTCAATCAATCCATATTTCCAAGCCTTATTATTATTATTATTATTGTTGTTATTATTACAAGTTTAGGGGTTATAAGTATTATATAGAAATCTAATAACAATTCATTGAAGCTATGTTGGAATTCTGAAAAAGAGGTGTTGTTTATTTTAATTTTGTCAATAGGGGTGACTTCAAATTGTTGTACGTGCAGCGCAGAATTATGCATCATACTGTACGGAGAGAGGGGGGATATCATTAAGCCAAGGGGTAATTAAATGCTTGTCGGAAAAGAGACACTAGGCAGTTTAAGCGATACCAGCAGGCCTAGACATTTAACTTTTGTGCGAACTTTATGGATACACATTCAATTGGTTTAATTTAATTTTGTTTTTAGTTTTTTTCCATCAAAAGTCACAACTATGAAAAAGATTTCCAATATATATTAACAATCTCCTTCTCTCTCTCTCTCTCTCTCTCTCTCTCTCTCTCTCTCTCTCTCTCTCTCTCTCTCTCTCTCTCTCTCTCTCTCTCTCTCTCTCTCTGGTATAATATTTCTGTTGATTACTGGATTTTTACACTGGATATTTGGTCTTTCTAACCCAAAATATCCCTTTGATATAACACATTCTGTTGATTACTGGATTTTAGGTGGAATCTTTAAAAAACTGGTAATTTTTACTCCTGAATGGTTGCCATGGAAACGTCTCACATTAAAAATGAGTGTGATTTTGTTTGGTGTGCTCACCAGAAAAAAACATATTATAAATTTTTACATCAATCAATAGTTCTTATATAAGAATTAGGGAAAAAGTAACATTTTCAATCCCAAAATAGTTACCATGGCAACTCGAAACATTAAAATAAGTCTGGTTTTTGTGTTCTCTGACCCGAACTCCCCCACAAGATAATTTTTATATCAATCAAAGTAACTTTTCATGGGATATTAGAAAAACTGAAATTTTCAACCCCTAAAATGGTTACCATGGAAACATGAGGCAGTGAAATCGATATCATATTTGGTCTCCTCGACCCAAAATACCCTTATGGTAGAATTTTTATGGAAATTGAACCTATTATTATTCGCGTTATTATTTCTATATAATACTTATATTAAATACTTATATTAATTATTATTATTAATATGTTGTTGTTGTTGTTGTTGTTGTTGTTGTTGTTGTTGTTGTTGTTGTAGTATCCACAGACGATATAGTAGTGTAATTAATTTGTTGTTCTGGAATGGGTCGTCTATTTTCGAACAAGGTATTTGAATCGGTACGGGAGAAGGCAAAGACCTCAGGGCATAGTTGTAAAAAAGGGACATCTTTGCTAGTGCAAGCCGAAAGTCGTAGGTAACTATTAAAGAGCTCCAGGAAAGTTATAAGCTTTATAAACTTATAAGCTTTACAGTCTGGGTTTTCTTACTCATGCATACGTCTCCATGATTCAGTCTTGACTTCGTCTGGGACTTGTGATTCAAATCGACACCGTTCCTTTACAATACTTTGCGAGGGCATTGCAAGCTTCTTTTATAAGTTAACTGCTGTGTATCAGTAATTGTAGCTTTATTCACTTTTTTGTTACTGTGATAGATATTAATAATATTTTAGGCTGTTTAATACCAATGAAGGCCCCCTCCCATTGAAAATGAGGCTATTTCGAAAGATTAATTATCACTCTACCTTGAGGGCGTCATCACTTGAACAACTTTCCTCTGTTGCGATCGAGGTAAACATGGTGATGTTTCTTTTTCTTCCCTACAATGTGAAGATTTTATATTCAGGATGAATCGCTGTTGGCTTTCTCCTTTGAAATTGATGGTTGGAAATAAGAAATAAAATACAGAACAAGGCAAGTGTAACAATAATCTAAGAATTGTCTCATATTTTCAGATCAAAACCCTCACCCTACAGCTATAGCCCGAGCAAATCTATCGTAAGAATGGTACTATGTCCACAGTTCAATGTTTAATGACAATTATATTTCTCCGAATCTGGTTTGTGTTTATGGCAACTAATCAATTACACTCATAAATAAATTTGAATGAATTAATGAATGAATTAACCCCTCTAAACCATATTTTTTGTCCAAGCTTACACACTAGTGACCTATTTTCCACAGTCTACTTTCGATCTGCAAACTTGGCATGGTGCTAAAAATTGTTTTCGCAAAAAAGCAACAGGAAAGAGATGTTCCCTCAATGTTTTCCTGCGGCGCTGCAACTCTCAACCCCATTGAATATGACTTTTTATTACCAGTACTAGTTGATCTGCAGTGTTTTATTGTTGTATGTATGTATGTATGTATGTATGTATGTATGTATGTATGTATGTATGTATGTATGTATGTATGTATGTATGTATGTATGTATGTGTGTGTGTGTGTGTGTGTGTGTGTGTGTGTATGTATGTATGTATGTTATGTATGTATGTATGTATGTATGTATGTATGTATGTATGTATGTATGTATGTATGTATGTGTGTGTGTATGTATGTATGTATGTATGTATGTATGTATGTATGTATGTATGTATGTATTTGTGTGTATATTATAATATATATATATATATATATATATATATATATATATATATATATTATATATATATATATATATATATATATATATATATTGAAGATTTTGATGCGAACACTATAGATTTATACATCAGGGAAAAATGGAGTTATCTCGATCCTTTGCTCGATTTGTAATCGGTATGACTTTATCACTGTGGATCACCGGGATTTGCCCAAACCTTGCCAGAAGCTACGAAAACAATATATCTGCCGGACTGTCTATTTTTTTGTCGACACAAACACACAATGAAGTAAATTTAATTACTTTTTAAATGTTCTAATTATATCAAGTCCCTTACAAAACAAACATGATAACTAGATGTCAAGTGCGGTCGTTCGTCCTTGTAAGCACCATATATTGGCACCATTTTACAAACTCGGATAACATTTCACCTCTTAAAAGTTATCCAAACGCAGGTTCCGTCGACCTCTTATTACATATCAAGTAGGCAAACGAATCGAGAAAGAAATCGTCATAATAAAGTACGCGACTTTCAATTCTATTTTCCGATTTATGATTAGAGGCGTGTGATTAGCAACTTTCACAAAGCTTGTATATACACATACGTAAGCTTACGTCGGTGTACGTACGTACATGTACGTACACCGTCATCGGTACATTTGAAATTTCCTTGACTTCTTGCATGGATACTAAAACTTTCATTTTTCTGTAAAGTACTCCTTTTTCATATAAACAATTTTCGGTTACGGTGTAGAGTTTCTATATATGGTTTTCCGAGAGTTCGGCAGCCTATCTATCACTATTAATAGCGAATGTGAGACTCAGACACGAAAGCCATGTTATACCTTAACTCAGTTTATTTCTCGCTCTCCAGGACAAAGTCGTTTCCCCTCAACGCGATCGTTACTCTGAAAAAACGAGACCTTTCTTGTACTTCAATCTTTCTATCGAGTCACAACTAATATTTTGAAGAACAGAATAAGACCTGCAATTATTCTTTAAATTTGAAGCGGTGGCTTGGCTTAGCGTAGAGCCAAGACAAAGAGCTGGGGACTGGAGTGAACTGCGGGCTTAGTTGGAGCGGCAAACTCTTCAAGATGCTGTAACTTTTTTACATTAAAAAGACCTGAATACAAAATGTCCACACCGGTAGTCGAGAAATAAAGGCATTCTTTCTTGGACGTTGTTACATCATCATTTCTGTAAAAATACTAGCATAGGTAATTGAAAAACTGCACCATATTCCTCTGGGTGAAAGAAGGCAGAGTAGACATCACACTAGTACCAAATACTCTTAAACAAAAATTTACATTCCCTATAGTACTATCAGGATTCAGTCATTCACATAGTAACATCAACATGTAAGAAATAAAAAAAATTGGGAAAAATGTATTGTACATATGCAGTGCAGACTTAAACTCTAAAATCATACGCAACTGTTGACGGTTGCGCTAACAAAGCATTTTCAATTCAAATTGTACTGTCACTGTAGAGGACAGAAGATTGTCTGTGATGTAACAGAACGTGCAAATTTAACTGAAGTTTTTTTTGTTTTGTTTTGTTTTTTGTTTTAGCTTACATGTATTATCATAGTACAGTTTTTTACTCGTGTAGTAGGGCCGAGGGGTGAGAAATGTGTTCCTATAGGTGAAGTTCATTTTGCTCTAAATATATTGTTCAGTCAGTGGAACTATAATACAACATATTTTTGATCAACCACAAAGAATCCCATGTGGTCAAAACTATTCAAGTTCCTGAATTCCTCTATGCATGGAAGTGCTGTTGCATACGTAGACTGACCAATTCAGCCATGACTGATCTCAACCAGGTAAAACACGTGGTTGAGGTTGGAAATGGCGGACATCTAAACCGGCAAAGCATACTAGACCAATAGAGCGAATTCCTCCCAAAGGGAAGAAAATCCATCGACATCAGGAGACCTCGTCGAAATATTACATATATTTTGATGCATGCAGCTATCCTGATTAAAGTTTTTCTCATATAATCGAAGAGTTCTTCCGGTTGGGAGCCTTTGTTCCAGATATGTAACAATTTTAAAGTGTGTATGGTTGAATTCCGGGACATGACTTTGACGCGTACAAATGGAGCTGATCCACATGGTTTGAATATATATTTCATGTAAGTGACAATTTGCTGTATGTCTTTCCTACAGAAGATATCTCTATTATTGAATAAAATTGAAAATATGCAAAAAAAGCAATGGTGAACTTTTTCTCGGAACAATGGTGAAACCACCCTCAAATTTGATAATGAACAATTCGCAAATGTCTATAAATTAAATTGCGCAGTTGTCAAAAGAAATCTCAATATCGGGAGAAATTATCCAGATCAGGGTGTCAGCCAATCGGGAGAAATCTCCCAGTCGGGAAGAATTCCCCATTTTTTGTCACGATCTGGTGTGCCTTACCCGTCGCTTGGCTTTTCTCGGCAACAGTTGCTGGCTTGACCATTGCGTTCAACCAACGATCTACGAAACAGCCTACCAACCCGAGTCTCAGTGCTGAAGTTTATTCTTTCAGTTTAATCAGCTTTGATAATTATATGACCACAGACTTGCAGCAAGTATAGAGTAGACCAATATACATGAGAATTCTATTGCATGCGCAAAACCCAAAATCCGTTGGAAGGGTATAGGCCTACCACAGTCCGTTGGTGGAGGGACTGTGGGTGTACAATGTTTAAGGTAATATGCACCTCGAAAGTGAAAGACTTAAACTTTTGCTCTAACTTTCCTCAAGGGATCTTTCAATCATTCTCTTTCAAAATCAAGAATAAAAATAGGGGGTCACCGTGCAAATTTTGGTACTAGAGAAACAAATTACCCAAGATTTACCGATATTAGAAATTCAAAATGGCCGCCATCCCTGTGTTAACTCTATGGAGAAAAATAAAAATTTTTGAATTTCGAAAAACTAAGCCGGTGAAAAGTTTTCATTCACCAAGAGCTTTAAAATGAACCCCAACATGTGGTATATCAGAAGAGAATTGTAAAAGTTTGAGAGTCCGAATGTCTGTCCCCGAGGTGCGTTCTACCTTAACGCCGTTTTGACCTCTCTTTTTAAATTCATGAAGCCTTTTACAGAGGAACTTTCTATAAAATGACGGCTAAACTTTTGGCACATGTTTTTGGTTCCACTATTTTTTGATTTAATCTGTTATTTTGTAGAACATGTTAGGTTTTGACATTAATTTCGATCGACCAAATATATACACTTTTGAAGTTGAAGTTGAAGTAAAATTATAGAGCTTGTACTGTACCATCCAGTGTACACCACCGAAGGATGGCACGCTGACCATAACGTTTATTTATGGGCAAGTGAAGGGCGAGAGGAAAGCAAAAATTAATTAATTAATCAGCGCGTCGCCCGTTATTTGTATATTTATGGGCAGTCACGCGGTTCAGCTCGACCAATTAAAATGCGATGGACAGGGCATGGCAATATAACTTAATATCTGTTATCAGCAGTTTGTAGAGCCATATTCCAAGGGCAAGTTCTTAAATCGGTCCATTTTTAAACGCATCAGTGGACTTTTTGGATTTATCAGTCTAAGTCGATTTGAGTAAATCCAACTCTGGCACGCAATATGACGATCATGAGAGGGTGTGCAAAGTGTGAATTCCTGGCCACATTTTGTAAGATTGTGAAGAACTGATCACTGTAACCTACCAAAAATATTTTTTCAATAGTACAAAATGACTTAGATGCTGCTCAAAATTGACAATACTGGAAGTGTAAATTATTCCATGAAATAAACGTTTTAATGTCTGAAATTTTGGGATGGCAACTTTTGTAAAAAAAATAAATAGGGGGCCTAATTCCATTTAGTGGCACATTTTGCATTTAAATTAGAGTCTTTACTGTTCAAAGTTTTACTGTTGTGTTATTTTACGATGAGAATGTGAACATTTAGAAAATCAAACATGGTGACCCCATCTGTTTTAATATTTCATTATTCTCATATAGGCCTACCAGAATTAAAAAGTTACTGATACTTTCAAGTCTCCTGGTCTTCCATACCAAGTGTTGCTCTCTGCATGGCCTGATCTTGTGTACAAGTATATTTCACTGACATGAGCGTCATTTGACCCATTTTTTTTCAAGTATATCAGAGTCAGAGCTATCTCTGTCATTGCCGGTGTGCAGTGACATTGACACTGCGGTAGCAGGGCAGCTGTATTGACTTTGGTAATTTTGACGATGTTTTTGTTCAGTTTATACGATTGCGTTCTTTTTCTACACGACCCGCACAGCATGTTTAACTGTCAAGTATTCAGCTTGCCAACACAGCCTGTGTACCATGCATTTGTATCATTGACAATTAAATAACGAATAATCATAAATGTTTAGATTTTTCGGAGATAAAAGACACGAAATGTGACAAATTGACTAAGATTTTGTTTAATTATTATCAAAATTAGAACAATTGGATGACATTAAAATACCTACCAAAGCTTGGAATCGGAACATGTAAAAGTAAAAGGGAACCAAAAAAACTTCAGGTCCCCCTACAGGTAGGGTAAAACTTTCAAGTCCCCTCCCTCTACTACCCCCAAAATTTTCGAATCCTCCCTGAATTCCCCCCCCATCGGTTTTTTGTGAACTCAGCCTTATGAACGATACTTTGTTTTATGTTTTGTTAGGTTAATTGTTTTGCTCTTGTTTCTTTACTTTATTTCTTCCATTTTTTAGTATGAACATGTATTTATTTTATCCACAGTTGGAGAAAAAAATAAAAAAACAACAACAAAAACAACAACAAACAGTACTTTTTGGTATACACGCGCAATTTACCTACATCTTGCTTGGTCGTTTCGTTGCCACATCAAACGATTTTACAATGAGCAATACAAGGCCACGTTGCGAAATCAGATGCAAAGGACCCGGGTAAAGTACACGTCAGTACTAAGCCGACACGTAGTGTTCACAAATCAAAATCACGCGGGTACTGTGGGTGTCAAATAGGTAGGTCACAAGGTCACCGCCAAATCACGCCAGATCGCGCATAGCGCGAGAAGAGACTAGCAGCAGACTGCAAAGAAAGAGCGAGCAAACGTTGACTCTGTATGTGTAGACGCTATGTAAATGTTGTGCGCTATTTTGTAGCGATCTGACGATGAGACTTGAACGATTTGGCCAGATCTTTTTCTGCGTTGACCAGACATAGCTACATAGAGAGTATGGAATCAGAATGGGATAGCAGGGAGCAGCATTTCTTGGATGCCGTAAGGGAAAACATCGTGAGTGCGCAACTTCACAGTTCTACTTTTGTAAACAGTTATTGTCACAATTGTGTCTCGCGGTTTACAGCAAGGTCGTTGGCCTGTATTTTTCAGAAGTAGGGGCGTTCGTCGTAATAACGTAGCACTCTTTATGTGTATAGAAGCAAAGGGTGCCATTATTTTTTTCATATTCAGCATAAACTGACAGTACAGCGAGCGACATCAGGGTTGAGTGAGCGACAGTCTCTTCCAGAATTTTGAAAAGTGGCGTTAATATGCTCACCGTGAGTGGGGCAACTTCGTATCGCACTAGAGGGACCTAGTATTTTCAACCGCGATTCCTTCCTGTTTGCCGGTCCTTCCCAGCCACCCATTAACATGGTACACGACAAAAAACTTTACTTGCCTATTTTGACAACAAACGATTTTTATGCTAAAATTTGATTTTAGGCCATAGAGTTAAATTTACGAGAACTGGACCGTGACTAACGCAGGTCCAACGAAACATGTTCACTGTCCCTCCACTACGAACCACTTGACTGGTACAGTGTGTGGTAATTTCAGTGTTCATATGTTCAGTTGTGAATTTACTTGTGTTTATAAGTTAATTTGGTCATCTTACAATTGTTTTTTGGTCACCAATACAATTATATGTGACCAGTCGTGTAAAGCATGTTTGCTACAACAGGCCTACAGGCCCCATTGTAAAAGATACTCAATCATCTATTAGTGGATCATTCGTTGCTCTGCCTGTCGCATGTGTCGTTTGTGTCGCAGTACCCAAGAAAGTTTCCATACAACATAAAAAGTGCACATCAGGGAAGTGCAATCCGGTTAACTATCTACCAAGGCAGCAATTCAAATTTTATTACCACACAGGTGAATGTAAACTTTTGTCACCCTAGGTCTTAAAATATTTTGCCACTCAACCACAGCAACGTGACTTTTTATTGTATAAAAAACCCCATTTGTACCGTAATATTTTATAAACAGTGTTTAAATTCCTGAGCGTGGTAGTAGTTTTTTTTAAGCAGAGCAAACTTATGTATGGAATTGTTTGTGATATATAAATCTATTTCAGTTGCATCTGTGACTGTTATATATCATATCAACTGCTTATCCTTCCTACCAGGCCTTCTGAATTCCCTGGGGGAATCAATTATCTGGTAAATTATTCTTCATATTGTCAGGATTTTTTTGGTGTATTTTTCATCTTTTTAACTGTTCAGTGGAATGCTTTCAGGTTTTTTCCATGGGTTTGGGAATCAAACTTCAAAAATATATTAGACCCAAAATTAGTAGTCTATGGTGGCACTTACAGGTAGCTGTACAAGGTTATATGTGTCCTTGTACATCCAACATCTATATTGTCTGGGTGCTTTGCATGTAGGCATTCTTTTGTATGCAAATTACTTTGAACATTTATCTGAATTGGTGTTTATATCAGAAGAAAGAAACCAAGTCTGAATTGAGAGTTTCTTCACATCAAACAGATTTACCAGAGGCAATTCTCGCAGCGTTTTACAAGTAATTTCTATCAATAGTGTCTGCTGTCAGACTGCAGATGATTATTAGGTGATTTACATAACCAAACAAGCCACTTTTATGCAATTTTCCCTTACATCTTTTTTGGTATTAAAACTCTCCCCACAGGAAAAGGTGCACATATTTTCAACATTTATGATAAATGTAACTCTCTCCTTTCCCTACTATAGAAATAAAATGATAAATAAGCTAGTTACTTTCCAAGCAGAACAAAATGGTTACCTCTGCAAGGCAAATTCATTCTACACATACACTTGCTTTTGTTCAATGTCTTGTGAACCACACTGTGAATGAATGGGAATCTGAGGGGCTCAGTAGGTTTTATAATTTAAAATCTTTACAAAAGACAGAACATTCGCTCATTTAATTTCCACACTTTTTTCATATTATTAGAGTGAGAAAATGATTGCCATCAGAGACTATGTTTTTTTTGGTCAAAATATACAATTCAGCTTCAGTACCACTTAAAATGATTTGGCGATGAGGGACTGCTTTTTCAAATAATTTACTGGTGTGTAAGGACCGTACCTCACTACTAATAGCATGCAATGTTTCAGAATATTTGGCAGGTATTTCAATTGCTGTTTCAAGAGTGCTTATGACTCTCGCGCTAGTACCGTTAATTAAAGACAGTAGCCATGTTTGAGTCTGCATAGATAGTTTATTCAAATTTTGAATGCAAGTAATTTCTCTATTAGTGAGAACTGCTAAGTCTAATATCTTTCTTGAATTTGTCATTTTTTTTCGATGTAAACACAAGGATAAAGTACATGTATGTCATATTATTCACAAATGGCTGCTTCCAAACATTTTCATCTTGTGGCAGAGTATAATGTGTATGGTAGTGTAAACTCATGTATTTAACCCTTTCTGTCCTCAGTCCCCATGTTCAGATTAAAAACTCCCAAGATTGCATAAATGATATGCTGTCATCAAAAGTATCGATACTGACAGGGTTATAAAATGTTCTCAAACCTATTGAGTGTACAGATGTTCAAAAGTGTTTCCTCAGCTGTGAATTGAACTTTTGAATACCGTGGTAGACATGAGTCATGCAATGACTGTACTGTCAAGGTTGCCCGCATAGTAATCAAGGTGTACTGACAAGCCTTTGTATTAAACACTATGTGTTATCTCAAAGGTTAATGGGATCTGGAAAAATTGTTCAAAGTACAGGGTGTAACTGAATTCAAATTATTTTATTATTCTCAAAAAATATATAAAAAATTGTACCAACATGTACATGCACAGTGCTGCTGCTCTGCATGCGATGTAATGCTTATTTATGAAGTGAAAGTAGAAGTCCTGAGAAATATTTTTCATAAGTAAGATTATTAAATTTATTAAAGTTATGTTCTTTTTTTTCTGCTGTTTAAAAATCATACATGAGTCTATAATACATTTCAGTCTCTGGGCATGTTTACTGCTTTGTTAGGTGTATAGTGCACGTGTGCCTTTTCTCATAACTCATTCTCAATAATACTTAGTTGTCTGATAGAGTACTTTACTGATAATTGTAGAGTTTTTTATCTTTTTATAACTTTGATATTTTTACATTCATCATAACAGGTATTTTAATAAATGGCATCTTTTTAATTCATCTCAAATTTAATCAAATCAAAATGCGAAATTTATATTTGAATGAAATTACTTGGCTGCTCGTGTTATATATTTTTTTCATAAGAAACAACAACCAAATATTGGTTTTGAAACAAATGTATCAACTGTCTCTAATTTGCAAAGCTGGCCCTACTAATGGACACAAATAACTAATGGCTTCAAATAAGGCTTTGAGTGCATCTGTAATTATTTTTTTCCCTCAAATATTGTATACTTGGATTTCCTACATGTGTGTGAAAATCATTGTCTCAGTCCTGTTCGATGTGCACTCACAGATATAGCATACACTGTCTGTATGCAAGGCCATCAGTTGAAATGCACATGGTTAGATCTGTGAATGACTTCAATGAAAAGTGCATCACTGTAATCAGTGACGCATTCACTTGATATTTGTCGTCACTTGTCATCAAGGGGCAACAGTTAAGGTCACCCAAGAGCTGATGAAGCAAAATGTGGACTCTATCAAAGTCTGCGTCTGTTTCCAAAGGTCTTTTTTTATCTAACATTCATATTTAATTTAAAGAATTGTTGATCAGTAGGAGATATCTATCTTTCCTCCCAATCAACCAATCAATACTAGTATTTCCTTTTTACATGTAGATGGGAAATTGCATCTACCAAGCCTGAAATGCAGTTCTGATTGTCAGTACATCAAAGGGATATAGGTATTCCCATAACACTGTATCATATGACAGATTTGTTATTCAGATGCTGTCATGATAATTTTTTTCCTGAAATACTATATTTTAAACTCCTTTGTCCATCCCTTTCTGTGCCTTTCTGAAATCATGTATGGTCCGGACTGTCATAATATAAAGACTATATCTATTTTTGGAAAAGACATATATGGAAATAGGTCTCTGATTACAGCAGTTTTACATCTACCAGAAAATGTTCCTTCTCAGAGCTGTCCATGTATCGTCAACTCCAGCAAATGTTTAAATTATCTTGTAACCAAATAGAGATTCACCATAGGGAATGCTTTGTACAAGAATTCATTCTCCCACTAAAATATCTGCCAAATCACCCATACATGTAAAACCAATTTTTGTGTAGTGCCAACTCAGGTCTTGGTAGCACAAATATGTTGTACTTTGTAGGACTCGGAGGCAAGCAGTCGCCCACCTTTGTGACCCATGTGTATTATTGTCCATAAAAATTAATTCTTTAACCCTTTTCACCCCAGTTCCCTGTATACAGTCCAACTTTACCATAGATACACAATGGATTTGGGACAGACCATGGTGGTGAAAGGGTTAACAATGGCAGTTGTGTGCAGCTAATTAAAATTTGACTGTAACCATGTACTGAGATGTGTTAATTAAATTATACAATGCTGATAACAAATTACATCACCAATTGTAGGCACTCTGATAACCTGGCCATAGATACAGAATCCATTCCTGCCTTCTTGGCTTGGATGGTTATTCTCATCTCAAATCACAATTACATAATGACATCGCCATTTCTTATCTGATTGTATGACCAAAGCCTTCTTTATCAACTTTTGGACTATGTTCTGTAGGTCAGTAGGTCAATAACCCTGTAATAATAGCAGCAACCCAGAAAATTTCACAAGTAGCTACTGTGAGTACAAACTGTAGTCTTTTATAAACATTGCAATGTAAGAAACTTGGCCTTGGAAATATTTTCTTTACTGTATGTATCCTATCCATAGTATCTCAGAGTTAATTCTACTATGAATCTATAACACTATCTGTTTAGGACTCTTAGAAGGAGAGTTCTCATAATTTGGACGTAATTTGTAATTTGATAATTATTCAAATCCTGCAACCCTTGCACACGATGTAACCAATATGGACATGGTCAACAGAACAGTTATCTGATTTACTCGCATCAAATCAGATACTCAGCTCTTGTATCCCTCAAAATATTTCATGCATGCTCCAACAAGTGTAATATTAGATAGCAGATCTTTCCCCCTGCAGCGAGGTCATGTCAGCAGGAGAAATCGTCCGTTGCGTAATGATGACATGACATGAATTGTAGTTTAGGATTACTGGTATATTGTGTGTAAGGTATTGCAGGCAACAGAATGTATGTCTGTACATTTTTAGCATGTGATTGTGCATGTACAGAGGTAAGAATGTTTGCCATAAATGGCATTATATCAAGACATGGTCCCTCTAGACCTCTAATGCATGCTTTCTGTGAATGTAGCCAATTCATGTACATGATGTAGTGTACTCACAAATCCAGCAATTACATTGTCAAACATTAAACATTAGCCTGTCTTCCAGACTTGCCCCAACTCCTTGGGCATATAGTATCAAAGCAGGGTGAATCAAAGAAATAAAATTCAGCACACTTGTGTGTTTACTGTTAGTGGTGAGGTGATCATGCTTTATCAGACTGTCATATAGATGGTAGGGTGAATGCCAAACCTACAGCCAGTAACTACTGCGTATACCCCAGAAAAGCCAAGTGACTGTCAGGCCACTTTACCTGTATTCATGAATAAATGTCAATTGGCATTTATTTAATTAGATGTATCTGTCTGTGAAAATATCAATTGTGTAAAGAGATTTAAACAGAACAATAACAGTGTATTAATGAGTATTATGACAGAACACAAACCTGGTGGTGACTCATTATCAATCGTACCTATCCCATCTGTGTGTACATGTACCTTGTACTGTGCACTACATGTATGTCTCATCTTTCACTACAAGGAATATCAAACAACGTGTAATATGTTTCAGAAGCAAATCTATGCAATCTTTGTTCAAGTACAGATTGAAATTCAAATTTTGTATTTCATAAGATCTCCTATACTTGAAATGGTCTGTTGTAGCATCCATGAAATATTCCTGATCTGCTCAGTGCAGATATGATATGATTATCAAAATCTTGACAATCAAAGTTAAGAAAACTCTGAAAAAACTGCTTTCCTTTCAAAGGAAAAGCTGTATTATACAAAAAAATGTAATCATACCCACTGTGAATCAGCTATACTTGATTTGCAATCAACAGCTATCACAAGTGTATCTAGCAATGGTATTTCCTTTCACTACATGTATGGCACTACATTAATACATTGTATGGTACTACATTAATACTTTTGGAACAAATTCTTATGTGCGAAATGATATTGATATCTGATTTAATGCATGGAAATGGAATGACTACCGTAACTACCTTAAAATTTGCCTTTTATACATGTACTTGAAAGATGTACTAGGTACTTGCAATTACATTTTATTTCAGTGACCAAGTTTCAGATCGTAGAGGTCACGACCTTAATAGCAGGTGGTTACATGAGTCAAAAAGTCTCAACCATTGGCTTTCAGAGGTACACATTTTTGTCATGTGCAAGTAATTTTATGAAGATATATCAAATCTATGTTTCAGCACCTGGTGTCATTATCAGTCTTCATTCAGTTGTAAGGTTTCAAAAGAACAGTAAAGCAAAGGGCTATTTCCCAGTTGATATTGCAGCAACCATAAATGTATAATAGAAAGTCAAGTACAACCGTCTATTATGTACATGTGGCGTGGATGCAAAATAAATGCAATTTAATATACCATACTTACAGTATATTTTAATGTCTTAAAGCCAAGATAACAGGTGCGTCATCGTTAATTGTAGTATATTATTTCCAATCACTGTTAATTGTAGTATATTATTTCCAATCATTGTTAATTGTAGTATATTATTTCCAATCACTGTTAATTGTAGTATATTATTTCCAATCATTGTTAATTGTAGTATATTATTTCCAATTATTGTTAATTGTAGTATATTATTTCCAATAATTTAAATGTATATTCTTTACTGATTCCAGCCAAGTTTTGTCAAAAAATGAGCTCCCACAAGTGGTAGGCGAAACAAATATTGTAAAAGTTGTAGAGTCTGAATGTCTGTCTCAGTCAGAGGTGCATTCTACTTTTAATATTGAAGAATAGAAGAATTACATGTAATGTGAACCTTCCACGCTGACCATTGCACCTAATGCTTGCATTATGACACAATTTATTCATTAAGCACAGTGTATTTATGAATATTGGTTTAAGTATGCAAAACTGAAGATAATGTTATAATCCAGGGAGTGATAGAGAAATATGTACACCTTCAATCTGTGAAAATTACGACAATGTAAAGCATGTGTATGTGTCAGTGTGATTGTGCTTTTCGCATAATGCATGGTGGAAATCTAGAAAAAAAAATGTACTATACAAGAAACATCTTGTGAAGTACAAATTGTAACATCTACTGGAAAGGCTAACCTTTGAAGGTGTCATTATAGTCCTCTCGTCTCTCATATTTGAACAAGGAAATTTCTCAAAAGGTGTAAAATGCAGTCTCTTTTGTCAACCAATCAAAGTGGTACTTGTATTGATGGATACCTGAAAGTGACATCTCAAGGCCATAGCCCTGCTTTTTGCGAGTCAAGCCTTGATGAGTAGGAGGAAGCAAAATTAAGGATCAAACTTTAGGTGACATTTTCTTGCTATTCAAGGCTATAGAGCAAGGGTTCAATGACCAGTGACTCATGATCATGCAGACAATCATGCACAAATTACAACTCAGTTATTGTTCATCATACAGTGGATATGTAAACAGTGTGATCCACTGGAGATATTCCATTTCATCTCATCTATGGACTTAGCATGTCTGCATGATTCTAAAATAAAAATAAAATGGAAATATATTAATTGTACATGCATGGAAAATTACATGTACATATACACACCCAAACACAGATTTATATATGTACATTTATAATTCTGAAAAAAATTATGACCACACCATTGGTTTTTTGTAACTGTTTATGAAAACAAACTCAAAAATCTAGTTTTTTTAGAGCACTGATGCCATTTTGCTTGGTGGGAGACATCTGGAATAATGAGCACCATCTTGCTCCTTTTATATATCCCGCCTGCCCCTTTTAAGCAAGATGAAAGAAAACCTACGTTATCTTACTTTGTAGATGGAGTCTGTATTGCATGTAGTCATGGTCGCTCCAGATTGTGGTATAGTCCTGTCAGTAAAAAGGCATCTGTATTTGTATTTTAAATTTAAAGATAGGTTGACGTGTTCTAGTTTTATAAGAATTTACGAATATACCATGTTGCATATGTACACCTGCAGTGCAGCTACTAAAACAGTGGATAGGCGAAGTGTACTGGTGATCAGCAGATGACTTGCACCGTTTATTTTCATGTTGCATAGATGTACATGTATTTAGCATTTGTATATCTTTCACTCATATATTGCATAATCAAGAGAATTTGCACCAATTACATGTGTCGAATGTGACATCACACGCTAACATTGCCGAGGATTTCTTACCCGGATCTTCAAAAGATACACAGTGTATGGCATAAAAAGTAACCAACGGACACCTGTTTTATCATTCTGAACGGAAATAGAATTGTTGACTGTTCTGTACAGAGCACACAGGCACCTCATTTCCACAGGTCTTTGGTGGTGATATTTATATTTAAACTATCACACCTAAATTCATAGTAGAAGGCTTTGCACCATCCTAGTCTCTGTTGTGGTTGTATGTACAGTGAGTCATGGGGAAATGTGTATACTTAGAACCATTGTTTGCTGTGCTCTTGACGTTAAAGTACATGTAGGTTGCTTTCAAACACTTCCACATAAAACCATACATAATGATGATTTAGAGTAATCAGTTTGATGTAAATAATGTTACTCCATTCCAGATTTCATGGTGCACATCATACTTCTATGTGAGAATTACTATATACATGTATAATATAATTTTCTATAAATTTTAGGACGCCTGTACTGCTGCGGAAACAATTGTGAAGAAATATTAAATGTATGGAAACTATTAACACCAACCTATATTCACAATCGTGATAGTAGATGTACTGTAAAAAAACGTATTTCCAGCGATTTGAGTTTTGTTTTGCCCAAGAATTTACATAATCATTTAAAAAATAGTAAAGTATAAATCATTGCCTATAAAGTATTTTTCCAATAACTTTCATGAATTAATTTCTGTCAATACAAAATATGTGTAGTACTGTCTATAATTCATTTAAAGCACTTGCGTATGATGGTGACATTCCAGTACGTTATTTGCCAATGTGTCATCATTGATACAAATTATTCTGAATTAGCACCACCAACTCTATCATCTGTACATATTTTTCAGATAAATTTAAATGACTTGTGACAACCATGAAATATACAATTTAAATTGTATACATGTGGATGTGCATGTATCTATTTGCACAACAAGGAGCTGTGGTATGAGTACCCTAGCATGGCAATGACATACATTTTTGTACTGTTAGACAAGTACATTTTACAGTGTCTCTTTTGTCTGAGCACGTTCAGGACACCTATTCATGGACTTCAGATGCAAATGATATGTCTGTGACAGTACAATGCTACTATATTGGCTGTTGTGTCTCGTATTTTAATATTGATCTCTGTATAGTCTATTTGATTTGCATCACAGTTACATGTATGATCAACAATTTGATGCAAGTAAATCATATTGTTTGGGACAAAGGTAATAGGATGGTAGCTAGAGTGTACAATATGACTACAATACAGATACGGTAGTTGCCAGGTTATCTCAAACTTCTGCAATGAATTCTGAAATTACTATTACACAGGTCACAGGTCAATAGACCACTGAATAATATCTGTGCTGCTCATTCTGTAATGCGTCATGCATTTTTTTAACCCTAATGATGTGTTTTGAAACTTTGTAGTATGACAATTGTACAAGTACATGTACTGATGATCTTGATATTGAACTGTAAATTATCATGATTCTGCTTCGGACAGGATTGGTTCACACTAAATACTTCGTAAGACCTTCAATGACACAAAATATACTTCGAAGACAGATTTTATGTCCAACTATTATATACCAATAAGAAAGTTTAGCAAAGTCAGTGAATATGTTGTATTTATTTGCATTTAGGGGCCGTCGATAATAAAAGCTGACGCACGACAAACGTAATTCTTTCGTTTAGGGGGGTAAAGCTCATTTTGTTTTGTATGCGTCAAAATCGCATAAGGATTTTCGTCTTTGAGGTGCGACTTTGCAGCGAGAACGCAATACTATATGTACCTTCACGTTCATCGAGAACAAAATCATGACCACAAAATATGGAGAAAGAAAAGACAACAAAAAGACATAAATGTGAAATAAAACTTGTATGATTTTTCAACATGAAACATGGACGTGAAACATTTTCCTACGTGCGAAATACATTAAAATGTTCTGTGTCTTAAACAGTGATACACGTAAAGTGGAGGTTTATTAATTAATGTGAACTTCCAGTACTTTTTCATGGGCGTGCGGATAGGAGAGGTGCGAGTAGGTTTGTCATTCTAAACGGCATCATAATACGAAATTGATTTCGCATAAGAACTTTCGTTTTGAGGGGGGAGGGAGGGGGTTTCAAGTAAAATGAAGGAATTACATTTCTTGTGTGTCAGCTTTTATTATCGACGGCCCCTTATCATATCATGTAATGATCTTGATACTAGGCCAATGACAGTGATTTCCATCCTTACAATTACATTGTTATATCCTACATTTTGATTTCTGTATTTTACATCTGTCCTGTGAAATGGAAATGCTGTGTTGGTATGTATCCCGGACAGCTTAGTTGTCCAAGTACTGTCTACACACAATGGTTAAATGCCTGTTTACATGTATGACGTACATTAAAACAATACCAAAATGTGAAACTGGAAAGTGCCAGAAATTATGATCTGGAAAACTTTTCAGTGATGTGATACTTTGATGTATACAGTAAACTTGGTGTCAAACTTTCACTTCCCCCATGTTTTTTAACATCTATTCTTACAATTTAAAACAATGCTGCATCTCAGGCTATAATGTGACTGTTTCACCCATAAACAAATACTTTTCTCAACCCAGTTTTTTTTTCTGAGTTCACACATTTTTTTATACCAATAAATATTTATAATTATTCAAATCATTTGCTCATTTCTGTAATGTTCACTTGCAGTGCCAGGCATTTTATCAGCTGTAACACCCAGGTATATTCCTCCCAAGTAATGCTGCCTTCCCTTCGCTCCCCACCCCTCCCTCATGGAATGCAATGCACAAGCTCAGCAAATGAAAACACTACAAGTCAGTCAGCATGATCCTCATGCTGAATTCTGTTGTTTGATCTGTCAAATGTATCCTGAATTGAGCCATTGCTGGCATTTCTTACCCTCTTCTATAATTATAGCACCAAACTTTTAGGGAAGAGGTGATACAGGGTGTACATGTATGTGTGTGACAAAGACCATTTGTTAACCCAGGAGCAAGGAAGGGGGTCTGACATTGGCAAAATGTAGGAAGCTAGACTTCAACCATCATATAGCATTTATTGATTTATCTTGTCTACAATTTTTCCATCCAGAACTTTGTGAACTCTTCAGTGGTATGTTGTACATGTATCTCTTTACAGAGAAGTGCATGTAAAAGGGTCGAAAGTTACTGTCAAGTGAACAATGGAAAGCTTTATAGCTCAGCTAATGGGGTATTTCTACTGCTGCCATTTCGCCGATAAGGAGATCCTTGACATTTCGCACAGAGAAACCATGTCTTAAAATTCATTTAATGGCTCTCATATAGCAGCAGACCTATCTCCACCATCACATGATGATGTATACCAACTCATTTCATAAATCACAAATGACTGTGTACATGTACATAGATGCCCTTATCAGATTTTATGAAATACAACTAAGACTTTAACAATCGTCATAAATATTTGTTAAATTTTTGTTTTCCCTATTCATGCAATCTGTTCCAGATATCTGGTTTGTTGTTCACGAGCCTATATATTCTGTCGTATTTTGTGATATGTCGTTTTCGAAGACGCACAGAGAAAGAAGATTACTATACGAGTAAGTAGTCTAAATGGTTGTTTCTCATGAACTTTGTGTGATGACACAGTTTGAAAATTGTTGTATGATGTCAGAGTATTTGCGTGGATTTACTGTCAGGTCAGTTTTTCCATTGCATACTCAATATCACAGAGTTTTCATACTCGATATCACAAAGCTTTCACATCTTTACTCTTTGCTGCTTGTTTACAGGTACATTTATCGCAAGCCAAACTCATGAATGGGTTTGAAAACATGAAAAGAAAACTG
This sequence comes from Ptychodera flava, assembly GCF_041260155.1. Taxonomy (NCBI): domain Eukaryota; kingdom Metazoa; phylum Hemichordata; class Enteropneusta; family Ptychoderidae; genus Ptychodera; species Ptychodera flava. The sequence continues at coordinate 24,132,244 of NC_091945.1, read as the reverse complement.
TGTTCACAAACATATTAACAAGTAAATAAAGAAAAAAACTGTATTTATTAACTTATTAATAAATAAACAGGTAAATAAAGCAAAATGTATAAAGAGAGGTGATAGCCCTAATTGTAGGAGTCAAAATGTTTGAAATAAAATGCCAGTTTCCTTATTACATACATGTATGTTCAGAGAAAATTATGATTGTCACAGAAGTACAGTATGTACATGCTCATCTTTTGTACATGTACTGTGATAATATCTGAATTAACCACCACTTTCAAAGCTGCTGTGTATTTTGTAACTTTTGATATCTTGTTGTTTTTCCTTATTATAAAGTACAGTGTTTCGTCTAGTAGGCATAGTCATTGTCTTGCACATCAACACTGCCTTAATGTGAGTGTGTCATTTGTCTATGTATGGGCATGAACTCATGTCCAGACCCGAACTCAGTGCGTCAAATGAAGCAATGCAACAATGTAAGATAAAGTTCTGTATATTTATAGGCTATATAACAAGCCTAATAATGAACATGTACATGTATAACATATTATAGAAAGTGTACATGTAGACCAGGATCACTAGACAGAACAAAAATGTTGACAAAAGATCATACATGTTTTTGAAGTTGTGGAAACAACATTGCACTCGCATTTTTCTGCATGGTAGTATGAATTCTGAGATCAACAGTCTTGAGGTACAGTTTACCATTTTCAATTCAGCTAATGGTTTCTATGGTAGGTTATTTCAGGGTGATGAGCCAGACCACAGTGGTTTAATCTTTTACAGCTGATACCATTCATGTGTTCTTCAATTGTCTTATCTGTCAGCTGAAATCTGATTTGTAACAGCGCATGGCAGGTCAACTATCCAAATGAAAAACTTATTATTTTCACCTCAAATTTTTACCCTTTTGCTCATGTTTCAGTCATTTTAATATGTGTGTATATGTGTTCATGTCACGGACAGGCATTCCAATATATACCCATAGAACCCTGGAGAGGAGACAGATGAAAGTAGTTTGACAGTATTTCATGACTTTGCTTCATTGCATTATGTCTGGATATCATTATCATTGATGTACAGTTTGCCTCAATAGTGGCATTGTATTTTTGCATAGATAGTAGACGCAGGTCTCGCATAGCGCCTCTACTACTGGGGTATCTATGCTTTTTGTAAGATTTTCAAAATATCATATTAATAATAAAGAACCAACACTCAGTATTTGACCCAACAATCATAGGCCAAAACAGTAAAATCAAGAGAGAATCTGGGATGGACCTTTTCACTTTGACATTTCACAACTGTCATTCTGATTGATGTTCTAGGGTTTGACAGAAAAGTAGCAAAGCACTCGTTCTACTACATGTACCTTGCAATTTGCTGCATGCTCACCACTTTTCGAACTCCATCACTCAGCTTGTAAGAGTGCAAGTGATGAACGTTCAATCTTTGCAAACATCTCAAAAAAGATGTCTCTTCTTTATTTATTTATTTATTTATTTATTTATTTATTTATTATTGCTTTCACAAAATTTGTGTGCCATTATAAGGTCAAGTATTGACCCCTGGTTATTCTTATGCAGTAAAGAGATTTCAACTTGCAACACTCTGATCTTGTTTCTTATTTTGTCCAATTTGTGGGCTATAGATAAAAAAAGGATATGCCAATTTTTTGGCTCCAGGTTCTCTTGAGTTTCGGAAATAAAGGAGTACACGTAATGAATGACAAAAATCAGAATTTTGATAAAAAATGAGATTTTTTAAACCCTGGTATTTAAATAACAAGTTTAAAGATTTCACAAAAAGATATTGCAGCTTATTACATTGATATTATGTTTCTTCATTTTGCTATAGCTGATGATGAAGATGCCATGGTGTACAAAATAGCCCTGTGGATCTGTACATTCACCTTGGCTGTATCAGTAGGAGCAGTACTATTACTACCAATATCAATCATCACCAATGAAGTCCTACTCATCTATCCAAAAAGTTACTACGTCAAATGGCTGAATGAGTCACTCATACATGGTGAGTAAAAATCCTGTCGTGTCATCCCCATTTATCTGTGTACAGTTCCACTTTGTTCAACACTTTCTTCTTCTCTCTTTAAAGTACAAGTTATAGCTGCACTCAGCATTTTTTATCACCTGTTAGATGTTTGTCTTCTGTAAATTTTTAAAATGTATGAATTCTACGTCAATGCCATACATTAACTATTTAAGTGAATAAGAAATTTCACCAGAGTTTTGCCTATAGATAAACCCAACTTTTACTTTTTACCATAAATAATATTGGGGGATAAGTTTTTTTTCACTTGAAGCACAGTAAATGATTTTGATATCATTACCAAACTGGCATCCAGATACACACAAAAATGAGGTAGAGATATTTACAATCATTATCTTACAAGCCAACTTCACATTTTTTACTGGAGTTGTTTTTTGTCATTCACAGGATTATGGAATCAGATATTTCTATCGTCTAACCTTGCTATGTTTATCCTGATACCATTTGCCTATTTTCTGACTGAGTCTGAAGGTTTTGCGGGCTCCAAAAAGGTGAGTCCGGTTCTTGCAGGAAACTTACACATGAACATAGAATTGGTGTGCTGGCAAAACTGGATTGAAAAGACACACAGCGTCTCAAGCCATTGTCAGAGTTTCCAAGCCTGATCTGAAAAATCATACATGAATCTCTTGATCTTATTTGGATCAAAAAAAATGTCAACAGACTTTTCTGTTGATAGGAAAAATGAATCAATTGATTGGTTGGTGATGGTGGTGCACAATATATGGAAACTAGGCTTTCCTAGTTGAAGTGTATTGTTGAGCACAAATCTTACTTTGTTTTCAGTCATTGTACTGTACATATCGAGTAATCATCACATACATGTAATCTATCAAGCAGTTCAGTACATTGTAAGTTGGTCTAGCACATGTCGAAGGTGCATACCAGATGCAACCACGTTTTATAGTTTTTTGTCGTGTATTGACTGCCAAATACATGTTCATGTAAAAATAAAATGTTTCATATCAGTTTGAAAAATGCAAACGTGATAAACGTGATAGAGATTTCTCTCTAAAGTTCAAGCTTTCATGTACTGTAAACTGATAAAGCAGATGTACACGGTATGTCACACCACAGTAAAATACCAGGCATTTTTCCACATGCGCGAGTTGATGATGTCGCGTTTCCAATTAATTGGTGGTTTCTTTATTTAGCTGGAGTGGCACCCATACCATTATGAATTTCAAAATAGACATACTGTTCCTCTGTACAGAATTAATGTGAACAGAGTACCCTGCAATCTTGTGACACTACTGAAAATAGTTTGCTATCGTGAAAGGCATGGTTCTGTAATTTGCAAGAACAAATAAATTTTCCAGTCTGTATATAAATAAAGTGGTCTGCCATTTTGTGGTCTTTCACACAGGCCCCTGAAACATATACTAACGGTCGTTGAATTGTGAATAAGTTGCACCCTATCTGCTTATTTATTTATTTGTTTGTTTTTGTTTGTTTATATGACATGTATATAGGGTATCAAAGCTCGGATCTACGAGACAGTGGTTGTACTGCTGCTGTTGGGGATGTTGGTGTTTGGTTTTACTGTGGTGCTGTCTGCATTGCTGGATGCTAATAAGCTTAGCCAGGAGTCAATTAGTGGTGAGTATCTAAGCGCAAGTAACAATGTGGTTTGATCTATCCCACAGATGTTATTTGTTACTGTCATTTTGTGTACTCGTAAGTGATTTCAGATTCTTATTCAGTTTCAACTCTTTCGTGACTTGTTATTTGTTTCATGAAAGTGGTGATAACTTTCTGAGACATATTACTGATGAAAATGTGTTTCTGACCTTCATAAGCCCAAAATAGAAGGAAAACAGTGAATGTGCTGTATTTAAGTGAAATGTTTTAGGATACCATTCTTGGTATAAATTTGGCAGCTTACAGCTAGGTATCTATAAATAGATACCTGTGGGTTCACAGATGCCAGGGATGAAACTTTCAGAGGTCAGATGGTTGCGTTTAAACATCACATCTGTATGTCAAAACAATCATTAAAATATGGTGAATGAGACTTATAATGTATAAATTTTATTCATTCATTGGTCAGTATAAAAGATCGCAGTTACATTAAGAATCCTGTGATTAACATACTGTATGAAGATCTTGTCAGTTTTTGTGATTGACAGTAGTCCAAGATGCAGAATTTTGTGCTACATCTCCCAGATTCTGACAAGTAAATTTTGGCTAAAGTTTTAGGGAGAACTATTTGCCTCAAAATTTCTCCCGAAAAGTAAAAGATTTTTATCTGCATTTTCCATCTGACTGGTATAGCAGAAATGTTAACCTGTCACAAATCACACTGCGGTGCGATATGTGGTGAAGGGTTTGAAACTCTTATCAGGTTCAGAAGCACTGGTCTTCAAAGCCATTGACCTGCTTTTCTCTCCCGCTGTCGCCTTGACCTTGCCTTTGGCATATCCAGGTCATTTTCAAATATGGAACCCTGCCAACTACGTGACCTTCCTTCCAGAGCCACCACTAGGGATCAGATTATACTATTAATATGTTATTTCCGTGGCATTTCATGCTGTAAGTAGTCACTGATCATGGATCATGTGGCAAACCAATGACGTCATTCGGCTCAGAGAGATGTTTGTTTTCCACACCAACTATTTTGTTGGGATCTCACTTGATCCTAGCCCTGCAGGGTCACTTTAACAAGTAAAAATATCCGTTCAACATATGCATGTGTCAGAATGTGTAAAGATAAAGTTCCTTATGTCTTTTATTGGAAGTTGGTAGCTTTATGTCCTTTATTGTAAGTTGGTAGCTATTTAGATTCTTTTGTTATCGGTTGTCATCAGTTTTCAGTTTTTTTTAACAGTTGTTCCTTCCATTAAAGCTTAACTGATACACTCCTGACTCAAGCAAGTTCTCTTTGACCTAAAAATATTTTACACATATCACATATACCAAATTAGTATTGGAAGAATTTTCAAGAAATTCCCACATAAAGTCAAAAGCAAAAGGCACTATATTCTTAACCCTTTCACCACCATGGTTTGTCCCAAATCCATTGTTTTCTATGGTAAAGTTGGACCTGTACACAGGGAACTAGGGGTGAAAGGGTTAAAGGCCCACTGCTTTAAAGCATAGACTATAGAGGAAACAGGGTCTATAGGGTTAAAGGCCTACTGGCCGTAACTTCCGTTTCAGGTGTCCAATGTTGTCACAATGTCTGTCTGTCTCCATCTGTCTGTCTGTATGCGTGTGTCCCTCCATCCATCTGTAGATGGATTTGTTCCAGTCATAACTGACAATTTGGTACATACATGCAACACAGCATGGGAATATGTAGATGTGATTAGATTTTGGTGGGTTTGTTCTGCATAATCAATGGTCATTTGCATAACTAATGAAGTTGTGTTTAAGGCTTTATCTCAAGAATTACTCAACCAAATTTGATGTAACTATGCAGGTACTCAAACTGTTCTACCGCTGCACTATGTAAAAAGTTTGGTGGGCATGGCTTTCAGATTATAAGCTCATTTGCATGTTAAGGGTTCTATATCAATACCAAGTGCACCAATTTTGACCGGACCCCTACTATATATTGATCGACATACTTAGGTCTAACGATGTTGTAATATTTATGAGCGCAATATTGCGATTGTTAACTCATTTGCATATTTGGTGAAATTTTCTAAAAAACTTCTCAAACACATTTGTAAAGGAAGTACAAGAATGCGGTACAAATTAAAATAGATAAATAAATAAATAATATATAAATAAATATATGAAATATAAACTTAATGAGTTAATATTGGTCTCAACCGCTTGAACACAAAGAGGATGTTAAACCACATTTTGCACTATGAATGACAGATCTGCCAAGTTATAGATATGGTATCCTGTTTTCCATATATAGTAGAGAAATTATGAAATGAAAACTTCATGACCCATACTCTGCTTGGATTATGAAGGCTGCATGTTATCAGTGTGGTGCATGGTAAGGTATCATGTAGAATTCCCAGGGAGTATTCTGTCATTGAAATATGATACATAGTTTTTATAGAGCTTATTGAGTTGAAAAGTGTGATCAAAGCCTCCAGCTGGGATGTCAGCCTTGATTGTCATTTCATAATCCATGTACATATTTTTATCATATGATAATATTACTGAAAAAACACTGAAATATGTACTGATGGATGTTTGACAGACAGACTGGCAACTTTTTAGACCCTGGACAAGTTGGCGAAGTAACAAAGTTGTTATGATAAAAAAGACCTGATTGTCAATTTGTCGGAGGCCATCGAGCAAGGTCAGAGGTGACTGACACCAGTGACATCTACGTTTACACAAGCACCGACAACTACTATTACTGCAGCAAACTAGATTGCGGTGCTAGTCAACAGAAGATAAACATCGAAGAGCCTAGAGATCCAAGGATATGCTTTTCTAGCTAAAGCAAAATATGAATTTCATTTGTTGAAACTTTTATCTAATTGTAGTTCTTGCAACTTTCAGAGGAAACATATAAAGACAACCCCATCTATGTGTACATGAACAGGCATATGTAAAAACAAATTCATCACATTCAGTATCTATCAAGAAGTGTATTTTCATCAATAGTAGATATATGAATGTTGAATCTAAAAATAGCATCCTATTTCAAATCTATTTCAAAAGAAATTTCCTTTTAATCATCCTAATAACATTTGACTTTAGAGGAGCGTTATGAAATGTGTGACCTGCATAGAAATTGAAGTAAATCAACATTTTCAGTAATCATTTTCCACTAACAGAAATGAAATACCATTTTCCGTGAGTAGCAAATATACAAAGGCTGAAAAAAGATCACAGTGTGTATTGAACTCTATTAAGTTACATATTTGAAACAAATATTAAGGGTCAGTGGCTGCAACTTTAATGATTTTTATAACTCCTTGGACTGTTTTGTATTGTATGTCAAATGCAAGTTCTTGTTCTACTCCCCAAAGCATAATAAAATACCCACTATTTAGCTTACCAACACAGTGTCTACATCTGTAGAATGCACTGTTAATCTTTACAATTGAATTTTTGTCCAGACGAGAATTCACTATTGGCTCTTTTAAGAGGTATATCCAGCCTTTGCATATCATATCTGTGTGTATGATTAGATATCCCTTCTTTTCCATTCAACAGATTTCTGGGATTTTTACCTGCCGTATCTCTACTCCTGCATCTCTCTCTTTGGTGTTTTAATGCTGCTAAGTAAGTACTATTGATAGTTGTCACAACCAGTGGCATCCTCTTCAGTGAATCCTAGTGGCCAGCTACTTTTCATTCTGATAACATCACACGGATAGACTTCCATGCAATTTGCCGTTGGAATTTTCTTGAATATGATGAGGACAGTTTCAGTACAGATATATCTACTACGACTTGTACAAGCAAGGGTTATGGCAGAATGTGCAAATGAAGTGATGTTCCATAAATAAATCGTTATTTATGAGCTCTGAAACGGCATTGTATTATATTCGGTGCTATTTCAGAAACTTTGTGTGTTTTTACATTCCAGTGATAAACTGATGTTTGTGATCATTTTGTATCAACTGTTTTCTGTTGTGAATATTTTAAGCATATCAGAAAAGTCCAGTCTCATATTTAATGTCATGGTTGAAAGCAAAGCTGGTGAGACTCTCATTGTCTGGTTAAAAAAAGCAAAAAACCAGTCACTGCATTAATCTCAGACTGCATGAGTGAAACCAAATACATGTAACAGTAATGCGAATTTGAGTTCACCAATAGGTGACCATGTAAATGAATCAAAACTGGTTGTCATGGGAACAGACATTCCTGATCTGTAGTCTAGTCATGCAAAGACTAATCTGTTGCAAAATTATGTCTCAATAACTGATGGTGCAAAAATATGTTTTTAAATTTATATTAACGGCTGAGTGGCAATGCAATAATAACTCTTTACAAATTATTGTTGTGCAAAAATATGTTGAGGTTCAAAAAAAACAACTTTGTGATGGCATCTCAACTAATAAGTTATGTTGCAAAAATATGGTATTAAGCATGTCAATAACTGACAGCGCAAAAATGTGTTTAAAATTTTTGATTCCAAATAACTGTAAATGGTATTTGATGTGTATATTCATGTGCTATTTTTTCCATCATTCTGTTCAACAGTTTCAACTCCATTGGGCTTCACTCGTTTGTTTTCCGTTATCGGTCAGTTGGTAGTAAAACCTCAATTTATGCAAGATTTGGACGATGAACTTCACTCTGCCAAGTTTGAAGAAGATGACATTACGAGAAAACTTCAAGGCAAGTAGACTTCAAGTATCTCTTTCTTAAAAACTTTATAAAAAAATGCTGTCAAAAACAAAACCATTACAATGCTGTATATGCATGGGAATTATGACTTCAACATAAGTGAAGAATTTTGTTTTCATGGACAGATGTAAATATCAAAACGGTTTACAGTGTAGCTTGTGTCAAATTCAGTTTGTGTAAGTGATGGTAGGTTTTTGTGAACAACAAAACAAAGGAAAAATAGCTGTTCAAATTGACAATTTTCATTCTTGCTTAATAATAAGCGTCCCCCAAAAAATTTGTGCCGAACTGTTTCGAAACCAGTAAATACAATATCAACTTTCAAAAAGAAAGTGAAGCATACAACAGAATATGTACATATATTGTCAGTCCAAGACATTGATTTAGCTTTTACGTATTTCTGTTGCATACCAACAAAGCGATTTGCATATTGGTGGTACTATCACAGTAGTAGGTTACTATGTTGAAGTGTCAGGTAAATTCTTTGGAAATACTCTACATATACAAATTTGGCTAGCTATAGTTTGTAGTGTATGTAACCTTTGTTCAAACCACATAAATGTTTTATGTCAATCAGACCCAAAAGAACCAAAGTTGAAGAAAAAAGAACAAATACCTTTGACCCTTCGGCCACCTGACTTTGGTACATTCCTGTTGTGTCAATAGCTTGGTGTAACCTGTTCACCCCAATGCCCTGTAAACAGGCCGACACTCAGCATTGACGATAATGGGTTGGTGCAAAACCATGGTGATGAAAGGGTTACATACGTACCAAACAATGGGGTTTAAACAAGGGTTAATAAGTCAAAGATTTCACCATGTTTCATTCATATCAACTCTATCCATCAGGTTGAGATAAAATGTCAAAATAAATTTGTTCGCTCTTCTCCTCTATTCACATCAGATCAAACTGATGGTACTTTACAACAGAACGGCCAAAACGACTTACGGAAACGTCTCAAGGAAGTGCGCAAGGAAAGGAAAGAGCTTGAAAGGAAACAGAAAGCGTCACCTCTGCAACGCAATGTTGTTTACCCATTGGTTTGGTTGTTTTTGTTTATACTGACTGCGATATCACTCTTCATGGTGGGACTTAACATATTTCGACTTCTGCTGGGGTATGGCTCTTTACCTGGAGGAGTTAGTGTAAGTTTAAATTTCTGCATCACTTAGTGATTTCCATGTAAGTGCATACTTGTAGTTTTGTAATGTTGGTGTGTCTGATGAGACTGGCTGTCTCCTCTGCCCTAAGTGCATCCATAGAATTCAATGGGAGCCTGCCACTGTACTGGAAATACTTTGCATTTCCATATGATGTCAGTTGATATAAATATTCATGACTATGGTATACACTGTGTATTATTTAACATTTGGGAAAGTATGTATACTAAAACAGAAATCACCTGATGGTATTTACAGAATGGGCATGACTGTGATTTGCACCTTGCCTACAGTGTGTTCCACCAGCTTTCATCATATCATTCAGTCTTTGGTAATACTGCCATGTGCCATGACAACTTTGCAGTGTACCCACAGATTTTTTAGAAGATATAAAACAGTGGGTTATGGGATTTTACACACTTCTTAGAAATAAATCTGAGTTTCAGTGACTTATTTGTAGATTATTTACCTCTTACAAAATGTGATCAACATTATCATTTTGCAGATTATGCACAGCAGTGATGTGTCATCAGTATCCAATATAAATTACAATAATGCCTAAAAATTGAATAAAGAGTGTCCAAAACCAGCATTGAGTGAGTAGATCCGTTGTGCACCATTTTGCAGAATATCTACAAATGAACCCATTTATTCTTATCTTCACAGGAAGTTGCACTGGGAAAAGCATCCCTTTCATCACTGGGATCAGTTGGTGCAGCCATAGAGGTTGCCCTTATATTGTATCCTTTCATTTCAAGATTTTCACAGTCAGTAGAGACATCCAATTGATCTGCACCCACAAAGTCATATTTAGCCATTAATATTTAAAATTTAAATGTTTCATGAAAGCTAAAGGGAGCTGGAGTACCTCCCTGTAGAGCAACTGTAACTTTCACCTTTGTGTTGTGTGATATGTACGGTTTGCATGCAAATACCTTCAACATTGTCATTCCAAAGAAACGTTGAATCCCCTTCTGTGCCATATGTGGTTTTTTTTGTGTGTGTAGTAAGCTGAGAGATCTTAGAAGGGTTCCCTTGTCATTTTTAGAGTAGTTTTGTTTATTTAAAATAGTCATATGAAGGGAAAGTAGAAATATTACTGTAGCTCTAAACCTTGTGTACCCATGTTCCCCAACACTATGTTGTTCTAAATATGAATTTTGCTTGGGCATAGGGCTTTGAAATTTATAAATAAGCTGATGTCTTATCTGTTCATTTCATATCATGAAATAACAATTTTCAGAATCAAAAAGGCATTTCAAAAATGGAGTAGCTACATTTCTATACTGAATATTTCAAAATAATTGCAATAGCAACGGCCATAGCTTTTCTCGGAACTGTTCACATTGCCTTTTCAATATGTCTGACATCACCTCTGAAACAAACAAGGGCTCCAGAATGGACAATAGTGGAGAAAAGGTCACTGTGTATGCTCATAGCATTCGCAGGGCTCTTTTATTTCCCATAACACCCTAACGTTCAGATATGTTATGTCTGCCTCTCTGGTGGGTTTCTACAGCGTGCCATGGTTTAGAGGACTGAGTCCCAAGCACAAAGACACTGCCATGACCAAAATCATTGCAAATTCCACAGTGTTGTTGATTCTCAGCTCGGCCTTGCCTCTCTTATCAAGGAGTATAGGTGAGTCAGCTCTTGCTGTGTGTTTTGAAAAATGACAAACAAGCTTGTTTGCAAACCTTGAGAGAGTAGAGCTGTATCACAGATAACAGTTCTGTTTGTTACTGTATACACAGATGGGAGAGTTTTGCAAAATACGGAGATATTGTTTGTATGTAGTAATGGACATAAAGTGTAACGATAGAGATGTAATTTTTCTTAATTTCAAATATGTTATAGTTTGTGTAATCTGCCACTCAAAGTATTCCATATCATGCATGTTCCAGTGGTGCTTGTATGTTCTATAAAATGATGTAGTGATTTAAGTTTCTGAGGTATATCAATGCATGACATGTCAAAAATGAATATGTATGGGTTCTTACGTCTATGGTTCATCCTATTAAGTTATGTCATCAACGGTGTGGTTAGATAGGAAAACAGATGGATATTATTTTGATAAATAGTCCGTAAAGAGTATTCCATCAAATGGTATCGACATTGTTACCGGTATGCTTTTGCAGAGACATCACAAATGTAACAGACATCAAAATGTTCTCTTTGTTCCTCTCTTAACCACAGGAATCACCACCTTTGATTTGCTGGGTGACTTTGGACGCATAGACTGGCTGAGCAACTTCTACATCGTGTTCGGCTACAATGCAGCATTCAGCGTGGCGACAGCCTTCTGCCTTGTCAACAAATTCACAATGACCATGAGAGACTATCTGCTGATGAGATTGGGATTCCGAGACAAAACCCTTCCCATCAACAATCCTCTCTCCGTCGCTGTTAATGGCAGGAGAAGCCTCAAACCACAGAAAGCGGACTAGTTAGTGTTGGCAAAATAACCAAATGGTAGGATATGTTTGCAGAGATAATGGAGAATGACTACTATAGTACTGAACCACTCTGGAAGCCTTGACAAAAAGAGTTAAAGCTCTTTCAAGTCCCCTACAAGTGGCAGTGACAATCTTTTGTCAGCAGCAGTTTTTCTTTTGACTGGCTAAAACACAGAGTGAGATGCAGTGCCTGCATAAATGCATTCTCAAACTTTTATTTTGACTCCCTGTGCGTGACAATCAGACAGTCTCTAAAACTGAGAACTGATGGCTAACTGTAATGTACTAGATCGAGAGTTTGACCATATAAAGGATGTTTTTGTGTTGTGTTTGTGAGAGTAGCAATTTGTGCAATATTGGAACATGTCGCATTCTGTGTGAAACATGTATCCCAGAAGGACAATCCTTGAGTCACTACCAAGCCTTGATTGACTTCACCCAGCAGTTACTGTCAAACAGAAGATGTCAAGTACTTCAAGTCTGAAATGTGTCGCAAGTTTCCCTGTTTCATGAATGCTCCATCTATTGATGTGCACCTGTGGAGGACACAGTCATGTGTAAACAAGAAATGTTGATATATATATGATCCGCCAAGACACCAGAAAATGGAATGGAGATTTCTGTGAATCTGAAGACGGATGTTTGTGAATCTCAAGATGGAGACATTCTCTACTTCCTGTGCTGTGGCCCTCAGCAAGTTCCATGAGATCGCAGTAGTGCCACTTTTTAAGGCATCAAGATAACTCATCGCATAAACAATTTCTGTGAATCACAGATGTTGAATGGGAGCTCCATCTCACCCACTGTGCAGTGCTATACACAAAACAGTTTTAACAATGAAGCTCATCCTACTTACAAACAGACGGGAATGAAACTGAGAACCTGTTGATGTATCGTTACTGCCAACCAGAGTAGTCCAAAGTCATTAAGACCTCACATACATTAATCAAGAACTACTGAACAGTTCAGTGGCCTCATTTCACAAAACGCATGTAGACCTTGTCGTATATTTTTGTACAAAGGTGCATCATATGAGAACATTACCTGTACTCTAACATTACTATCTGCTATGTTGAGGTTGAAGAGCATATTTATTTAAGGGGAACCACACGTAGAGTGTGAGTGTCATGTAATACAGGGGGTATTCTGAGGGTGTTTATTTATGTTGTATTCTACTACTAGTATGTAGTGGCAAGACAAAAAACCAGGACAGTCAGTTGCTTACTTGCTGGTTTACAAATTTTTAAACAAGCATGGTGGCGCAAAGACTGTGCTATAGTTTTATGAATGCAAAATGTTACCGTTGAAAATTATTGTCTTTCCTGCCAAAGCTATGTCCAAGTCAAGAGTTTTTTGTAGCTCAGTAGTGCTATAGTACGGCTTTGCTGGGGCATTTAGAGATATTGTAGTTTTAATAATTGCCACTGCCCTGTCTGGAGCGTGCGGGCATTTGTATTCATAGCGGTAGCAATCTGCCATAGAGGGCGCACTTCACACCAACAACCTTGCAGTTATGATTCACAGTGACATTGTAATAAGCTGTATTCATTTCTCTAGTGTATTTTTGCCAATTTACCAATTATCAACCTAAAATGTTAAAAAAATCCAGCTTGACTTGCTGGCTGATTACTATGCAATGCCCTTTTGTATTCATTACAGCTTCACCAGTTATAGTGTGTAAATGGTAGATCATAGGTCACAAGGGTTTCTCACACAAGATTTTAGTTGATTTGTTCAGAAGCATCAGGTCAACGTTGTTTTCCAAATTAGGCTTGGTTCAAAGAATGACTCCAAAGCTACTTAGAGAAATGTGAAATGTCGCAGCATTCACCTATTGGAGCCAGCTCAATAGACCTCATGAGCACATCAATTGTATATTTGTATATTACCTTGTTGTCCTGCCAATGTTAGACAGGTAAGTTTATAGAACGATTATTGTACACACCAAGTGTACAATGAAATGGTACTTACATACAATCCTGGATTAATTTATTATGACATGTAACTATCAATGTGCCGCTGTGCATGTAGTTGTTTTGTTTTGTAACACTGGAAGACAAAACATCCCGTCAGCTATACATTGAATGAGTTGAACAATGAATGAGTTGAACAATACTGCATTCTTCCAACTCAGATGTGGTAGTATTTTCCCATATTTTAACTTGAAATGTAATGGCCTATAGATGTAAAGAGTACATGGACTTAGATCCCCAGTCTCAGCAGATTGACATGACTCTCAAAGGGCTTTTCAGCCCAAAGGAGACACACTGTACAGTACTGAAGAATTCCCATAATTCATCATGATTTGTACACACAGAAACTCCTCAGTGAAATCTACTGTGTCTCCCATGTGTAGACAAATTCACATACTAGTTTTTTAAATTCTGAAATGGTACTTTTGAGGACACCATTCTTCTCAATTCCCATTTTAAATGATTTAGAAAAGTATGCTTGATTAAGAGAGGAGATTGCATTTTTGTAAAATTTTCCACTGATTGTGTCTTCAGCCATACAGAGTAATGTAATGAAAAGTAGGGAGACTAGTTGCACCTGTTTTATGAAACAAAAGGATATTGATTTTTTCCAAACAGAAAGACAAAAGAAATGTGCATGCTAAGTCTCCTCAGAGAATGACCCCTTCAGTTTGTCATAACTTGCTACCTAAAAGTATGGCATATGTAGTACCTGCAGAATGTGACTTTTACGGTTATTTAATGGTTTCTTTGAAATTTATACTGAAATATCTAATCGTACTTTCAATAGATGTAATTGATTAAGTATCTACAGGTTTTATATTATTGCTTTCAGGCAGTACTGAAAAAGTTATAAAAATGTTAATGTATTGTGTACAAATCAAACTGAATTGTGGGTAATTTATTGTACTGTGCACTGCTCATCTGCAGATTCAGTGAACCTGAGGTCTGCCCTCAGTGGCCAAACAGAGAAATATTCCAGTGCTGCTCACCATGGTGATCTGCCAGGCACTCTGAATGTATTTGTTATTCATTTTTGAATATTTTTTCATCATGATTTACAAAAAGTGTACCTGAGGTTTAGCAATATGTCACTAAATTTCAACATTTTATTTAACTGCCTAAAATATGTGTTCCTTGTTTTTGACAATGCATTGCTGTATTTCAGCATCTGTATTTTGCAATTTAAGTGTAAAATCAGCTTTACTAACTGAATATATTTTAACAATTTATATGCTGTTTACTTTTCCAATGAAGTTGTTTTTGTTTCTCAATGAAGTTTTTCATCAGGCTTATGACAAATCCTTTAGAGTTCTTGTATCCATTTTATTTTCTCTCTTATTCATTTAAAGCAGTTATTTAATTTGCAAATCTGTTTTTGTTTTTCTTGTTGTCTTTCAATACTTTCAGGCCAGTTTTTTTTTTCAGTTGATTATGGCATATGAAGTCTTTCCAAGCAAATCTCAATCTGTGTCCAAGTTAGAAGATGTCCTGTTCATCTGTATATGATCGTTGGTTGCTTCAAAAGTGAAATTTAAACCAGGCTTTATAAAAGGTTAACAAACACTGACACACATCACATGGGAAAATGTAACTGTATGACCGCCACACTTCAGTACAACCCTTGGTGTCATCTATCGTTGTGGGTAAGCCTGTGTACAGGGAAGTGTATATGAGATTATAATCACAAACATAATTTGTATCATTTCTATTTTTCTGCAGAGGGAGTAAAAATCTGTCATTTACGTTCATATATTCATAATATGCTTCATCAAATTTCAGAAACAAGGCAAAAATATAATTGCCTGTCTTTACGTTTCTCAGTCACTTTGCTGTAAGACTATACCTTTAACAAGTTAATATATTTCAAAACAAATTTTCTACTTCGGCATATGCTTCTTTGTATAGAAGTAAAAGACAGTATTACTCACTTAGCTTTAATGAATAGGAAAGGTTCAAATCTTCACCAAAACATTTGTCTGTTGAGTTTCATGACTTTGGTGACGTGCAGTAGATAAAAGAATTGAATAGCAGATGTTTGTAAAAGTTTCTTAGTGCAGACCTCATAACATGTGGGAAATGACATGTTTATCCCGGTAGTGTTCATGTAGTCTTTTCTGACTCTTATCAGTCTTGACATTCCAAGAAAAATTGTAGACTTGAATGTGTAGATTGTAGATGAATATTTTGTGTATTTTGTGTACAGTCTTTCATGTCAATGAACAATGCAAGAAATTAAGACAGACAACAGAAACTGGCTACCTGGTAAGCAAGGGGCATATTTCTGAAGTGGTTTGCTAATAGAAAGATTTGCATGAGTTTGAAAGACAACTTTACCACTACTCTAATTTCTTTTTGTCTCTGGTATGTTATGTATCCCAGGTAGTTTTGGAAATACTAAGTAATCAATACTGGTATGATCTATATCTGTTATAACACTTTATTGGATATCTTTTCAGTTGCTAGGATACCTGGAGTCGGATATAATAATTGTTGCAATAGTATCATACACATACCTCTCAGACCACAATACCTGGTTTAAACATCTCCAGTTCCCGTGTACTGATCATAGTATACGCCACTCTCTTGACCCAAAAAACCTGCATGCCGTATGCTCTTCTGATATCATGCAATATCTTCCTTATACCATCAGTTATCTGTCTCTCCACCCACAAAGAAGATAGTTTGCTGTTTTGTCTGTTTTCCTGTAATTTGCTGTCTAAGCTGCTATCAAAGTATCAAGAATTCTGGTATCAATAACCATTTTTCATCTCCACCTGTGCAGCAGGCAAAATGTTCAGTTGTCCATCTCTCCTAAATATTTTGCATCAGAATTTCAATACTTAGTTTTGAGGATCAAAAAATTTGCATGTCCCTCCACTGTCACACGTTTGCTGCTTCAGTTTCTCCACAGCCTTCAAGCAATTTAAGTATCGTTTCAAGTATTTGAATTGCAAATTTGTCCATCTTTCACCCACCATCATGACATTGAATTTCAAGGAGACATTTTTTGCTTACAATTCTGGTTTTCCAATTCCATTCTGCAATGAAAAGCTGACAGCAATCAAACTGTAAGAGTCCTATATTTAATTTTAACCCTTTCACCACCATGGTTTGGCCCAAACCCATTGTTATCAATGGTGATTGTGGATCTCTTGACAGGGAATTGGGGGTGAACAGGTTAAAGGGCCAGTAGCTTTAACTTATGACTTCAACTATTTTTGTTCATAATTTCAACTACAGTTTCTTTTCCAAAAGCATGTTGAGATACACAGTATTTAGCTGGTCAACTCAGCCTTTACATGTGCAGACAGCATTGTTACTGTTGACAAGAGAATTCTGGGCAGGCTTGAATTCAAATGTGCTCAGTAAAGTGCATTTTATACGTCTGGTCACCATGTTAACAAGCTAATGTTTTGGGAATAGAACAAGAACTTGACACACAAGACAAAAGTAGAGGAAAAAATCATCAACTGTTACAGCTGCTGGCCCTTTAGAATCTGAAGTAGGAAAGAGTTGTGATATTACAGGTTGCGTATTATATCTGTGTCCATGCAATCAGGCGTTGATCTCCTATTTTGAAATAACTTATCAATGTCTTGTCTCTAAATGCAAGGCAGGATAATCTCTATAGTTCAATGAAATTAATTAAAACCACTGTAAGCTTGATTACATGGAGATCAAGGTCAGTGAAATCTTTTCTTTTTGTGTAAAAGTTGTTGGATTTTACACAAATTTTGCTTGTTAAATTTTTTTCTCATGTGCATATTTCTGTAATCACGCTAAATCTGTTAATGTCATAATTACCGGTGTTATAAAGTTTGGTTTTATTATTGATGTTGCAAAGTCATGGTGCATTCAAACCACTGTTTTTTTTCTCAGTGTTATTTTGTAAAAAATTGTTCTTAAATAATGGACATTGACGCTCCATTCAAATTTACAATATGTGCATGATTGATACTTCATCCAAATGTGCAGACGTCTGCTTTATACCAAAAACCAAGTTCTAGGCAGTAACTTGAACTAATTGAAGTTATTTGGTTTAAAGTTATCTGGCTGTCAACAATTTTCATAAAGTGATATCTTTGTATGGCAAGAAAGGTACATCTGTATCTGAAATAATTGGACATCAACAGTTCTGCCAGAGCAATTTTGAACTATGATCTCAGAAGTAAAAATCAACGATTTGATAAACAGATTACCAAATCCCTCTCACTACATGTAATGTTAGGATACTGCCTGGTAAAGAGAAATATCTGCAGACATATGGGAACAACTGTCACACAGGAATGAGTCAACATTGTAACTTATGGTGTCTGTTTCGTATGATTTATCATAATTGTTATGCTGTTGACATGCTGATGTACAGGTCTTCAATCCTTTCATTACCAACTTTTGGTACAAGCCTCTTTCTATTCTTTGCCAAGGCTATGCTTCCAAGTGGGGAAACTTAGGTGACATTGACGTTTCCTGATATGAAAAACAGTTTGTCAAGATATGCCATGAATAATTTTGGAAGTTAGAAACATACAATTATTGCATCAATAATGATTTGTTTGCATGAATTGTCTTGTCTTTGAGTATGCCATCATTCCAGTGAACAGAATTCAATGGCGTAAATGCAAACAACAATATAGAGACATTGACATCTGCTCCATAAAACACAGAAGCTTGCTTTTTTTTCACTCAGAAATTGCCAGCAGGGCCGATCCGGTTTGTAAGGTACGATAATCATATGTCAGCCATGTACATTGCTGTAGCAGGTCTTAAAACAGTCACACGTGGATGTTGTTGTTTGTAAATAGCATTTTTATAAGATGTGAAAAGCAATAGAACTTAAGAAAAATAAAGTGTATTGTTTAAAAGTAAAGTCTGTGTGTTCATGTTGCTTGCTGTCCTTGGTTGCTGAGATTGCATCAAACACTGGAAAAAATTCAACATTTGGAATTCAGCAATATGGTTAGTGGAATCTTGCTTTATCCCATTATCCACTCTACATTTGCTTGCGAAGAAAGCAATACATTGTTTACTTTAATTAAAGATAATCCAAGCCGATTTTTACTGATTTCTTCCCCCCCAAAGTTGTTTGAAAATAAACCGAACTAAGGAAACAAATGGATGTAAATTTGCAGAAAGTGTATTTGTGGTCACAGAGTTGTGTCACACAATTTAAATAGTCATCAAAGTTTGAATAAACCACAATCTAAAATCGGGTAACACCACCCCCCCCCCCCCCCCCCCAACAAAATAGGAGCTAAAATGACTGAAATCAACTTTATTCTTTTCTTTCCATATTGCCATTTATAACATTAGTCAGGAAAGTGTTCATAAGACAACAGAAAAAATAGAGGCAGAGATATCAACATATAATTTTGTTTAATCTGCTTGAGATATTTATTTAGTAAGAGATATTAAATCTATGATATCGATATTACATTAGTTACATGAACCCTTTTACCACTGAGGTTTAGTCCAAACCCATTGTTATCAATAGTGTGGGCCTGTTTACCATGTATAATCACGTTCAACTGAAATATAGCTGGCTTTTCATGATTTCTGTCGGACACAGCAAACACGGGCTTATTCTGGCAAGACTTCCCTGTAGGCGGCTGCCCAACTTCCCTAGCATGCTTGAATCAGTTTTGAAAGAGGATCTTCCTTACAGGAAGCACAAATAATCCAACCATGCAGCGGTTTACAGCTCCAATTAAAATTAGAGGGCCGGCATTTTACTCAATACACAGTATACCCTTACAAAAACTGAAGAGAAAACCAGGGAAGGGAAGTCTTGTCATAAACCACTGTCAAGAGGCTAGTCTGGCAGAGAGCCTGCGTTTCGCATTCTTCCCTGTCGGAACACCGCGCGCGCCCTTCAGAGACGCGACGCGAATCCCAGGGTCTGGACGTTCTTGCAAGCGACCGGTCGGATTTCTGCCTGATCCTGGTACTTTATAGAACTCCACACATCCGTTAATCAAAACAAAAATGACAAGTAGCATAGCCAAATAAAATGAAAAATAAAAACATACCGCGTATATAGGTCTACCGGCTACTAGTATATATTCTCTCCGCCCAGTTAGATAGGTGTTTCTTTTGACGTCACTACCCTTATGAATATTCATATACTTGCAAAAACCGACAGTCGCTGTGTCTGGCAGCGCGTGCTCACAGCTGCACAGCGTAGCCTTCGAATGCAGGCCCATCGTTGGCGCGCACAAAACAAGGCACAGCGGCTGTGGAGAGTCTTTGAAGAGACATGTAATAAAAATATTATTGCCTGAATACATTGGTTTATGTGCCCTTGCAGCAGGAGACAATTTGCCCTCCTGGCGTTGGGCAAATTGTCACCTGCTCTCGGGTACATAAACCTATGTATTCAGCCATAAAACCACTATCATGTATACTTCATGACAATTTTATGGAATGCTTACTACAAACTTGTTAAGGTGTCTAAAGTCACATTTATATTTTAAACAATTGCTATTCTTGTTGGCAATTACAATGAATGCTTAAAATATTACATGTGTTCCCCCTTCCAAAAAGTCACACCTATTAGATGTTACATGTGTTATCCTTCCAAAATATCACAGCAGTGAAATATTCTCTGCTATGCTACTTTCTGTACCAGGCTTTGTAAAAATGCATGTATTGGATAAAAATTGACATTCAACAGTAAGTGAAATACCCACAAGTCTCTCTGATTTCTTCGCTTGATGAAACCTTGTATTCTTATCTTTTCTAGGGTGTTCATGTGTTACATTTTCTCTGATGCTAGAACTGGTCTGATTTGTTTCACAAGAATCAAAAACATCTGAATTGCTCAGTCAAGCACTGATCAACCACAATGTCAACTGTGAAGTGCACAGCATAAATTGCATCATCTAAAAGACATATTTCACTGTTTGACAACGACTTTGATACTTTGACCTGAACGTCAAGATTATGTTTAGTTCTTGACAATTAACTTTGACATTTTGACTGAAATGTTTACACTTATAAACACTTCTGTTTAGTTCTTGGCAATTGACTTTCACCTGCATGTTTACAATTATACACACTTATGTTTTTCCTCAGCTATGGGCATAGGTAACCTTGACTTCAACATTACTTTTACAGGGTTGACTTTGTAACTTTCTGTTTTCGACTTAAAAAGTTATACTTTTAAAAAAATCACTGTTTAGGTGGACGAAGCAATAAAAAATACTGCATCCCACTGTGATCTAAAGCAGGTCTTGTGGTAGAAGGGGAAAGACTTGTCCGATATCTCACTTACTGTGCACTATGTCAATGGTTCTTTTGTTTACAAATCAGAGACGCCACCAGACATCGTAGCGATACAACACCTATTGGAATCAAGCTATTCTTCAGGAACCCATAGGTGTAGAAAAGCAGTATGTTTTCCTGAGGGAGTGAAATCATTTCAATAGCTCTGCAGTATATAAAACAGCAGAGGGCAGCTATAAGGCTTGCCATGACATCAATCTTTCCTCGCAAGGCATCTGGGAACCGACTACCAACAGATATCAGAATCACGCCCAAGCCCAGCACGCAGCCAGCATCACGGGACAAAGCGTAGAATGGGGTGGTATCCAGATGAATGTATTCGGATTTAATGCACCACTTCATGGCTAGTGACACACTCCATCCGGGATTAAATCCGAGTGATTGCAGGGTGAAATACAGCACCACTGATGTTGATATGATACAAACACTACCTATGATGTAGTTGTGAAGTTTTAGATCTTCCAAGGGAGCATGGTTGCAAATGTATGCCAATATCATACCTGAAATAAAATAAATATAAAACTATGGTAGAAAAGACAGAAGTCAGTGAAAGGCATTCAGAAGTTAAGTTTTCCTAATACTGGCATGATTTGAAAACAAGTTTTCAAAAACGCATTAAAATATAACATTTTAAGGCATAATTGCTTCTCTGGAGAGTTATTGAAAAAATTCTACAAATATATGAATGTTATAGTTAAATAAAGTTTGTATGTCATTAGAGCTGAATTTATTTTCCACACTGCAGTAATTTTAAAGTCACTGAACATAAACACGGCCATTGATGGCTCATACACATCTTCTAGACTGTACATGGCATGGTTGGCTATGTGAAATCTAATCTGTTGCTGTATCAGTGATTTTCGGATTATTGTAGTGTGGAAAAGCAAGCTTAACCCTGATGGCACACCATAATGGGCAGCTGTCCAAACTTCTAATTTTTAGATTTGAAAGAGTGTCATATTTGACAACATTTTATGTATTTATACTCACCTACCACTGTGCCAAAAAGTACCTGATGTGGAAAGTGAGTAGCTATAAACAAACGTGATGTTGATACCATCACCATGACGCCAGTAAACAATAACCATGACAACAGTGACTTGAATCCATTACTTTCGGCAGTTGGTTGTTTTGATTTGTTGGATACACTGGTGAATGCAGTGACCATCACAAACCAAACTGATGCAGTGACCATCGCATGACCCGAGGGGCTTCCTGTATAGAAGAAATGAAACAGCGCCCTCTATGTCAAAAGGGTTTTCCATCATGACGTCCCAAATAAGTAGCTACTAACATGTACCAATTCCTTGACTTACATAGTTTTTCAATCTAATATTATCATTATGAAAGGTTTGATTGAAGCTTTGATAGTTTTTGATATTTTTTCATTCAAGACCAAAAATCTTTTGTCATCATGGCACAATTCGTAAATTTTGCACTAACCACAATATCACATTAGCTTGGGTTTCAGACTTTGTCTTTCATCATTCATTTCCAGGAATATTTGTTCAAAGTCAAACTGGCGAGAACAACATTTAAAGCATGTTCTTGTACAAGAAGGTATATTGATAACTTTTGCAAATTGTTTTGGTAAAATTTTAGCAGTTGTTCTTTTTCAAATGAGTATAAAATTGGATTTACAAATCTGTGTTGTTTGTGATTGTAAACCGAGCAATCTCAATTCTTAAGCTTTTAATACGTGCATGTTTTGTAACCTTTCCATGTTTGTCTAACCTTCAAGTCCCAGATATCACACTTTGATCTGACACAAGCAAACCCTTAAACTATTGTTGGCCTTGATGATTTTTGAATCACATATCATTTGAATAACACATCATTGACACTAAAAAGTTGATATGCACAAAAAAATGTATGAAAAAAGCATAACTGATGAAATTAATTTCCAAAATCTGAAAAATTCAGGCCAACCCAGAAGATTGTGAAAACTGCAAAGTGTTGACATTTACATGTATTTCTATATGCTAATATCATAACGAGTGAAAATACAATTGACCAAATCAAGTCTTTGCATAAACACCATATACGAATCAAGTCTTTGCATAAACACCATACACGAATCAAGTCTTTGCATAAACACCATACACGAATCAAGTCTTTGCATAAACACCATACACGAATCAAGTCTTTGCATAAACACCATACACGAATCAAGTCTTTGCATAAACACCATATATGACTAAGTGACATATGATCATATGAAAACTATGAATCTCATATTGCAATATACTATCATTGTCATTTTTCGACATCAAATTGCTTGTGCACATGGAGATACTGGTCTCTAATTGAGAGCTTCTTCATACATTATGGATCTGTGTCTATAACATCAGTTACCTGGGCCTGTCTCACAGGTGAGTGGAAATTGATGTAAATCAGGCACATTGTCTTTACCATAGATGGACGTTTCATGTACCCACCAGTACGGACGCTGACCATACAGCAACCTGTAAAGTCATGATTAAACCAATAAATTTCACTCAAGAATGGCAGAGTTAGGATATGTTAACTGTTATTTTGATTAAGTGTGCAAACTGAGCTAATTATTTTATTGTTGCCATTTTATTGTCGCCATCTTTATCATTCAGGTGTTAAGATGCCTTAAAGAAAGAAGGGGTGCACATTGCCACAAGGAATGGAGACATTGAGGTGCAACTAGCCTTGGACTGCATAGGATACTAGCCACTGCATATTAATACATTGGCACCCCTAGCTCCCTGTATTTGCTGTTGAGCAATAAAGTAATTGACTGACTCTGAAAATATAAACCTACAAGGTCAAAAGCTGTGTACCGGAGCGGAATGTTCCATATGACATATTGTATAAGTAGACAAGACCATTTGAACTCCTTAACATATGTAATCACTGTGATCACTGTGATTCACCATCTTGTCCTGCACAGACTATGGAGCTACCGCTATGCAAAGACGAGCAATAGAGTAGCTATTACTGCACTCTTTACATGTACTACCTGAGTAACATGCATGAATATATATTGTTTACTGATTATAGACCTTCTTATGTTTAACATTTATTTTCTTAATTTACTATTTCGTGAACTAGCCCATAAAAAACAGAAAAGGGATATAAAAATTTACACATGGCCACAAAAATAGTAGAAAAATAGACTTGAAAGTGCCAGTACGACATCAACAAACAAAAACAAATCATCATAAAAAATTTAGAGCCAGGTAGCTCAACTTCCTGTGACTTTTAATATTTTTTTTCTGTTTTTGTTCTGTATGTCAATTGAAAGTTGAACTTGTTCTACTCTCCAAGACATATTGCAACACCATTTAGCTTGTTAACACAGCATCTTTGCATGTAGAATGCATAGTTGTTGTTCACATTTTAGTTCGGGTCCAGACCAGAATTCACTTATCAACACTGTTATGTAGGTCATTTCCCCCACACTCATCATGACCTGAGTTCAATTAGTCTAGAACATTCTCAAGGTCACTGCCCTTGATGACCTCACAACCTTGAATTCAATTAGTCATGTTTGGAATGTTCTGGAAAGTTGATTAGTTGTGTAAGGGAGATAATTTTAGAATAGTAATTAGCATGTCAATAAAAGTTCTAGATTGTTCTTACATGCCTTTATAAAAGGGACGTGCACAGCTTCCAGTCAGACTTTTGGGATCGTGTCTCTTGTGTGTTACTAAACTCCAGCAGTAGTCATTCTCAAGACTTTTCAAGACTTTTCAGACCTTCACTGTCAACGCTGGATTTATACTGTGGACTTTGTGCAGCTTCAAGCCTGCAAGGACTGTTCATTCATCCAACTGACTGTTACAACTCTGAGACTGGAGCTTTGCCGTCCCAGCTGAGATAAGTAGTCTGTACACTTTTAAAGCTTGTACTCTATCCCTGACTTAGCAATTAGTTTTATTTTTGTAATAAATTTTGTTTAAACGTTAACTGCTGAGTTCACCCTTTTGTTCGTTTTCTCTGCACGTAACAAATTGGGGGCTTGTCCGGGATACGAATATTTTGAGCCGTTTGACAACATTTTGCCTACCTTTTCAAAACTACTTTACACTGTGAACTCAGCGAAATTTAATCATGGCGGAATTCAAGCCAGACGAATTTATGGAGGACCTTGATCAGGACACATTTAATCCCTCAGAAAAGACAACCTCATAGCACTGGCAAATTTCCTTAAAGTAGATGTCAAAAGATCTATGCGCAAGCGAGAGATACAGTTCAAGATTGCAAAACATTTAGTTGATTCAGGCCATTTTGAGGAATCTGCCCTAAAAGATTATGAACCTGAGTCTTCCTTTGAACTCAGAAAATTAGAGTTAGAAATACAGGCAGATTTGGCACGTGAAAAGTTAGCAATGGAAGAAAGACAGAAAGAAAAAGAATTACAAATGAAAGAAAAAGAATTACAAATGAAAGAAAAAGAAAGGCAGGAAAGATTAGAAATGGAAGAAAGACAGAGAGAAAAAGAATTGCGATTAAAAGAACAGCGATTGCAGGTAGAAATAAAACGTTTAGAGCTTGGACAGTCAGGAAAATTCTTCCCTTCAGACAAGTTTGACATCACTAAGCATTTCAGGTTAGTTCCCCCTTTCCAAGAAAGGATGTTGATAAATATTTCCTTCATTTTGAGAAAATTGCTCAGAGTCTGAACTGGCCTAAGGAGTCCTGGTCTATGCTTTTGCAGAGTGCTTTGGTGGGTAAAGCCAGAGAAATTTACATTCAGTTGTCAGTAGAGCAGGCTTCAGATTATGATTCTGTGAAGGAATTAATTCTCAAGGGTTATGAGTTGGTGCCTGAAGCTTACCGTCAGAAATTTAGGGATTGTGAGAAGGTGAAAGATCAAACTTACGTTGAATTTGCTCGAACAAAAGAACAACTGTTTGATCGTTGGTGTTCTTCTGAAAAGGTCAGTCAGAATTATGACAAATTACGACAGCTCGTTTGATTGAGGAATTTAAAAGGTGCATCCGGAGTGACATCAAGACGTTTATCAATGAACAAAAGGCAGATACATTGGAGGTTGCTGCACGTTTGGCCGATGATTATTCATTGACCCATAAATCTTCATTTCTCAGCAACACGTCCCAGTCCTTTTCATACAGAAACAATGCAGGTAAATTTAACTCGTCCTTTTCATCCAAGAATTTTTCAAAGGACAGTAGAAAATCAAATGACAACAGTTCACAGAGTTCAAGTAACACTCCCACATCATCAGATCCCAAGTCTCAATCTCCTTCTGACAACAGTTTGGTACACTTTCTTGTAATTATTGTAAGAAAGACGGCCATTTAATGTCAGAGTGTTTCAAATTGAAAGAAAACGTGAAGGTCAAAGTGGTCAAAGTGGATCTAAGCCCACCGGCTTTATTTCTTCATCAACTCAATTAGAGTCTAATAATGTGTGTAACACATTTTCTGAGGTTAAATCCCTCTCAACCCCAATTAATGAGGTCAAGGTCAGTTCTTCTCAAGATAGCATTATGGGTATTTTCGAACCATTTATTCATGATGGTTTTTATATCACTTTCTAGTGATTTTTCTTCCGCTACCCCTGTCAAAATTTTAAGAGATACCGGGGCTTCCCAGTCTCTTTTGTTGGCAGATACCCTGCCGTTTCTGAAAAGTCATTTTCAGGTTCTAAAGTTCTTATTAAGGGGGTAGATTGTCATGACTACATTCCTGTTCCTCTCCATAATGTCTATTTGTCTTCGGACTTTGTTTCTGGACCTGTGACTTTAGGTATTAGGCCTTTTTTTGCCTTTTGAAGGGATTCACCTTCTTCTCGGAAACGACCTTGCTGGGGACAAGGTCATTACTAATCCACTTGTGACTGATAATCCTAGTTTAGATCAGGATCCAGAGCCAATTGAACAAGAGATACCCGATTTATTTCCTTCGTGTGCAATTACTCGAGCCATGTCAAAGAAAACTTCCGAGAATCAAAATACTCTCAAAATAATGTCACAGATGTTGACTTAAATGACACCTTTCTCAGTCAGGTGTTTGACACGGATCATTCCGTTATCCCTCGTGAATTTGAAACTTGCAGTAAACTTCTGCTGACCAAAGTCAGACATTTTCTAGATCAAATCTCATTGCAGAACAACACAAAGACCCAGATATTTTGTCTTTGTTTGACAGAGTAGATGATGAAGGTAAAACTTCAGATAGCTCTGTTTCCTATTATACAAAATCTGGTATTCTCATGCGTAAATGGAGACCTCCAGACGTTTTGGTTGATGACGATTGGGCTATAAAACATCAAATTGTGGTTCCAAAGCCCTACCGTGCTGAAATATTGCGCCTGGCCCATGAAACCCCCTGGGCTGGTCACTTAGGAGTCAGGAAAACTTATCATAAAATTCTCAGTCACTTTTATTGGCCTAATCTCAGGCAGGATGTAGCACATTTCTGTAAAACTTGTCACACATGTCAAATGGTAGGAAAGCCAAATCAGACCATTCCAAAGGCCCCTTTACAGCCAATTCCTGCATTCCAAGAACCATTTAGTAGGATACTAATAGACTGTGTTGGGCCCCTACCAAAAACAAGATCAGGAAATGAGTACATGCTGACAATAATGTGTACATCAACTCGGTTCCCAGAAGCCATACCACTGAGAAATATAAAGACAAAGACTATAGTGAAAGCTTTAGTCAAATTTTTCACTTTATTTGGCCTCCCTAAATGTGTCCAGTCCGATCAAGGCTCCAACTTTATGTCTGGAATTTTTCAACAAGTAATGGATCAGCTAGGCATTAAACAGTATAGGTCATCCGCCTATCATCCAGAAAGTCAGGGTGCTCTTGAGCGATTTCATCAAACTTTGAAAAACATGATTAGGACCTACTGTTTTGACACAGAGAAGCAGTGGGATGAAGGAATTCATTTTTTGCTCTTTGCTGTTAGAGAGTCAATTCAGGAGTCTCTTGGTTTTAGCCCATTTGAGCTTGTATTTGGACATACAGTCCGTGGCCCACTTAAGCTCATAAAGAGAAATTCCTATCAGACGATGATGATTGTCTGAATATTTTGCAATATGTGTCAGATTTTCGTACAAAACTCTCTAAAGCATGTGAATTAGCCAGAGAAAATCTTGAGTCATCTCAGCAGTCAATGAAAACCAAATATGATAAAAGCACCTCAAAACGGAAGTTTGAACCAGGTCAAAAAGTTCTTGTTCTACTTCCAATTCCTGGCAAACCACTCCATGCTCGTTACTTTGGGCCATACCCAATTGATAAGAAATTGAGTGATTTAAATTACATCATAATAACACCTGACAGGCGAAACAAAAACAGCTATGTCACATAAATATGCTTAAGCCATATTTGGATAGGGATAATCCTACTATAACTCAGCCTGTCAGTGCAGTCAGTTCAAACCATTATGAAGATAGTGATACTGAAACTGACTTGAGTGAAAATACTCTAAACGCAAAGCTGGGCTCGGTCAAGCTTCAGAACTCAGAAATCCTGGAGAAGCTGGAGTCTACAAAGTTGGCACACCTCCAGCCAGAACAACAACAACAGGTGAAAAAACTGCTCCACGAATATAAACACCTATTTCAAGATGTTCCAACGAGGACAAACGTCATCTATCACGACGTTGATGTTGGGGACAGTAAGCCTGTAAAACAACATCCATACAGACTGAATCCAACAAAAGCAAAGTATCTCCAGGAAGAAGTCAAATACCTGCTGGACAATGACTTTATTGAACCCCAGTAAAAGTAACTGGAGTTCGCCGTGCATACTTGTTCCCAAATCAGATCACAGTTATCGTATGTGCACAGACTTTAGGAAGGTCAACACTTTAACAAAGACAGACACTTTCCCAATCCCGAGGATTGATGACTGCATCGACCGAGTGGGAAAAGCCAAGTATGTGACAAAATTTGACCTACTGAAGGGATTTTGGCAAGTCCCTCTGACGGATCGTGCTCGTGAAATATCCGCCTTTGTTACACCAGACGGATTGTTCCAGTACAAGGTGATGCCATTCGGAATGAAGAACTCTCCGGCAACGTTCCAACGGATGATCAACGACGTCATATCCGGGCTAGACGGGTGTGCAGCCTACGTTGACGACGTCGTCCTGTATAGTGACACCTGGGAGGAACACATCAAGCTCATGCGGAAGTTCTTTGAGAGACTGAGCAAAGCAATGTTGACTGTCAACCTTGCCAAATCTGAGTTTGGTTGGGCAAGGGTAACTTACCTCGGACATACTGTAGGACAGGGTGAGGTAAAACCTGTTGATGCCAAATCAGTGCCATTTCAAGTTTTCCCATACCAAACTGCAAACGACAACTGATGCGCTTTCTCGGTATGGCTGGTTACTACAGAAAATTCTGTCCAAATTTCTCCACAATTACTGAGCCTTTGACTAACTTACTTAAAAAGAAAGTAAAGTTTGTTTGGTCAGAGCAATGCCAACAGGCATTTGATACACTTAAAGCCATACTTCAAAGTGCTCCAGTGTTGTCTGCACCAGATTTCACTTTGCCATTCAAATTAGCTGTGGATGCTAGTGATACGGCTGCTGGTGCTGTTTTATTGCAAGAGGATAGTCATGGTGTAGATCATCCTGTTTGCTATTTTTCACGCAAATTTAACAAATCCCAGAGAAACTACTCTACAATTGAAAAAGAGTGTTTATCTTTGATATTAGCTTTACAGCATTTTGAAGTTTATGTTACTTCTTCAAATCAGCCAATAGTGGTTTATATTGATCACAACCCTCTTGTTTTTCTGCAGAAATTTAAAGGCAAAAATCAGAGATTGCTAAGATGGAGTTTAATGTTACAGGAGTTTAATCTTGACATTAGACATATCCAAGGCAGAGACAATTTAATTGCAGACTGTCTCTCTCGTATTTAGAGTTTATTGTTGTTCACTTTCAAGAAGTTTTACTTTAGAGTAAAACAAAATTTGAGTACTTAAATCCTTTTCAAGATTACATTTGTAAAAGAAAGATTTTTCTTTGAAAAATTTTCTTTTTTTGAAGAGGGGGTGTGTTATGTAGGTCATTTCCCCCACACTCATCATGACCTGAGTTCAATTAGTCTAGAACATTCTCAAGGTCACTGCCCTTGATGACCTCACAACCTTGAATTCAATTAGTCATGTTTGGAATGTTCTGGAAAGTTGATTAGTTGTGTAAGGGAGATAATTTTAGAATAGTAATTAGCATGTCAATAAAAGTTCTAGATTGTTCTTACATGCCTTTATAAAAGGGACGTGCACAGCTTCCAGTCAGACTTTTGGGATCGTGTCTCTTGTGTGTTACTAAACTCCAGCAGTAGTCATTCTCAAGACTTTTCAAGACCTTCACTGTCAACGCTGGATTATTTATACTGTGGACTTTGTGCAGCTTCAAGCCTGCAAGGACTGTTCATTCATCCAACTGACTGTTACAACTCTGAGACTGGAGCTTTGCCGTCCCAGCTGAGATAAGTAGTCTGTACACTTTAAAGCTTGTACTCTATCCCTGACTTAGCAATTAGTTTTATTTTTGTAATAAATTTTGTTTAAACGTTAACTGCTGAGTTCACCCTTTTGTTCGTTTTCTCTGCACGTATCAACAACAACAACGCAGTCTTAACATTGTACACTGCAGGCAGAGTTGTCACGCTCAACACTCAGACTGCACTGAACTGTACTGTATGGTGCCAATCCATGCAAAAATTATGTATTACTATTCCACATTCAATTTTACAACTCAACTTTCTGCATCTCTTTCCACATTTCTATTTTAGGGGCTTTAAATAAAATTCTTTGTTTGCCATCAGTGTGCCGGGAGGTTTTCAGAGAAAATTAAGAAAACAAATACAATGTTTACACTATTACAAATAAAGATATTATTTTTTCTAAAATAAGCCAAATAAAAAATGAGCTTATGTTAATGCACTTGTGTTTTTGTCTGTGTTTGTTTTTTCCCTGACTGGCTGGTAGGTTTTTCAAAAATCCAAGGACGGCAAACAAAGAATTTTCTTTGAATAATAATAATAATAATCGCGCCAGCAGCTTACTGACTACACATGCGCATATTTATAATATATACTATGCGTATAACCGGAAGTGTACCCTACTTTCATGGGCGCCGCCATGTTTTTTTTGAGTTGCTCGTAAATAAACAAATACGAAACGTGCTCGCTATTATTTTATAGCATGCCATTAATAAAATATATCTTTTTTATTAGCTAGTAATTATATTATCCACCCTGTCGCTGATACAAAATATCGTTACTATCACGCCTAAAAAATAGAAGAAGAGAGAAAACTGTCGTGCATATGAACGAGAACATTCGCAAAGAATGCTGAGATTGAATCTTAGAAAAGCGCCCTCTGTGTCAAATATTTGGTGCAAAATTGTCCCGTTTTTAGACGTAACGCTGGTTTTCAGCTTACAATATCGGAAGTTTGGCGGTACAGTTACTATTGCAAGGTGAATGATGGCACAATACGTCCCTTGTTAAACACAATAGGTAGTTATCATGGTAAAAATTGCAAATTTTTGTCGAACTTTTTTACACAT
Source organism: Ptychodera flava (assembly GCF_041260155.1). NCBI lineage: Eukaryota > Metazoa > Hemichordata > Enteropneusta > Ptychoderidae > Ptychodera > Ptychodera flava. The sequence goes on along the minus strand of NC_091945.1, from coordinate 24,100,504 downwards.
TACAGAAAATCTATACCTACAGGGTCTGACATCGTGTACGTGAACTGTTTTCATCAGAACTCAGAGGGTAAACCGGTCATAGTTGTACAAACGTATATAGAAAGTAACAATTAATTCTATTTTATCCTTTACGATTACTAATCATGAATGACATTTTTAATCTCAACGCCTGGCGCGACACCAAGGGCTGAGCCCTATATAATATTAATAATAATAATGGGTTCTTATGTAGCACACAAATCCACAAGTAGGCCTACATGTGCTCAAGGTGCTTTACAATTATTATACCCCTGGTCACTGGACCTAATATGATACCACTCAACTCCCTGGGGAGCAAACAACAGCTCACATGTGCAGCCAATCAGCCCAGCAGAGCTAAATGCACACATTACAACCACTGTCCTACCAGGTACCCATCACTCCTGGGTTGGTAGAAGCAATAAGGAATAAAGTGCCTTGCTCAAGGACACAACACAATGGCCATGCATGCCGGGGCTCGAATTCACCATCCTTTGATCATGCGTCCACTACTCTAGCCACTAGCCCATGATGCCTCATTCTACTACTAACCTGGTACTTTATCGTTTCACAGTTTCACGATTCAACGGCAACACTATTACTCTCAATTTTTTTATCTTAACATCATTTTACAATTGAACATAACAAATTCCCATTTGGTTTTTGAAATGCCTGTTACACTTGTCATGAAGGTCAATGAATCTGATGACTGCATGTTTGCACAAGCAGAATTCAATCTCGGTGGATTGGAATTAAAATGTTGAATTGTGAAACTGACATGATGACGTAGCATGATGAAGTATTCTACATGAAGAAGAATATAGAAATAACGGGCGACGTGCTGACCATTAACGTTTATTTGTGGGCAAGGGCGAGAGGAAAGCCAAAACTTAACGGGCGAGGCTTGCCGAGCCCGTTAATTTGGCTTTCCTCTAGCCCGCGCCAACAAATAAACGTTAATGGTCAGAGCGGAGTCTGTTATTTCTATTATATTATCAGTGAACCCAAGAAAATCGTCAAAATTTCCGAAAATTCCAGGAGCGAACGACAACTGGGCCCCAGAAACTGAGCAATACGCGACGCACTGTCACGCAAGCTGTAAAAAATTGGCAAATCCGGAGATGTTTTCAGATAAACCCTTACCGAAAATTATTTCTACTGCAAATTTGCCGTAAGTTTGCTGCAAATATGCAGCAAGCACATAGCTTGCAGGAAGGAGTTGCAGAAGTTTGCCGGTAGATGTGACCCTCCTGCAAACCCTTAAGTCAGTTTGCAGCAAATTTGCGGTAAACGACTAAGTTGCTGCAAATTTGCGGCAAACCAGATTATTGCTGCAAATATGCAGCAACACATGATTGACATATTTCCCACTATTTCATTACCAGGGAGTACACACTACACACTGTGTACCATTGCACTTCGTGACCAGTCATGTGTAAGCAACATAAAATTGATCTTTCATTTATATTTTATGTTCATTTATTTCATAACAGACAATCCACTTTTTAAATTATAATAACTGGTAATGCTAGATAATGAACAGCTTCAGTTATGCTGGTGAAAGCATTGCATGGATATAGAGTGCATCTATAGTATATACTGTAGTGACATAATGTAATAAAAGTACCCTTTGACAATCTGGTTGGGTAAATTATGGTTGGATCGAAAACTGAATTTTTAGGGAAACAATTTTTTGAAACAGGGACTTGTCTGTCTTGCAAGTTACACCCTGTATTTTCTGCGAATGATACCAAAATGCAAACAGTTTCGAACGAAATGTGCGTTTGATGATTGTCTGTAACGACACGTCGTAGACTTTTGTTACTGCAAATCTGTACAGTAATGTTTCCGCTACTACCTCCAAGCAGAGTAGTGGCTGTGCTCCAAGCTATTCATCCCATCAATATAGTACATGTATACGGTACGTACAGTGCACTGCAGCTTACAGTCTGTCCCATCGATGCCGCTGATAAAATCTCGCCTTCTGATAACATGGGTCGAGGTAAAAGGCTTTTGTCCATGTTTTCAGCGTTAGAGTTATAATTGCCGAGCACAAATTTGAGGTTTAGGATTACACTCCATCCCGAGTCGCTGTACGAAAATTCAAAGCACCGCTTCACCAACGTCCAACACGTCCTGTGTATCAGCTGCGAGCAGCCGACATGTTTACATTCTCCGGTCACGGTTCATCAAGGTCAGTTCGCGCATTGATATTGATTCTTCGTGCTGAAAGAATTTTTACTCTCTTTTTAGTCTTTCTATGATAAAAATAACCATTTTCATTAAATGCTATTTTAAGTATGAAATATAACGGATTGGTGCAGATGTAGAGTCAATTCCAGCATTTAAAAACGGGACTACATTATCAATCGCATAATGATTTATAGATCGCACTTCCGTTATCGTCATGAGGCTTGATCGGCGCGAAGTTAGATTTTAGTACCATCGGCCAGTGTCGGCTGCGTACTTGTGAGCAGGGAGTTATCTAGTGGACAATTTCGTGATCTTTCTATGGAATCGCCAGCCAAATGATATCACATAGTGCAAAAACGTGTATACAGTACCACTGGGACAGGCGGAGTTCTAAATTTGTGAACGCGAGCGGCAGTAAAGATGCCGACTATATTTTCTGAGTACGGTATTTACACACAGCACGGTGTGAGACCTGCAACCGGACCGGGAATCGTCCAGCGTCTGCGAGCCATTCAGAAATGTAAGTCAATGTACCGTTCGTCTGTACATCGATCGCTATAATTATGTTCTGTAATCGTTGTATTGCAATCTTTACCTAAAGATAAATTTTCGTTGAGTACTGATTCATACTGAATTCACTTTCGTTTCACAACAGTTACTTACAGTAAGTGCATTTATCTAATCGTCTCAAAACGGACGAACTACGAGCAGACCTACGAGCTCATACGAGCGAAGTACGAGTGACGTAATGTGCCGTACTTTCAAAGTACGAGTGACGTAATGCAGGTCCCAAAATCGACAAAGTGAGCGTCAAGCTGAGCGTGGAAAAACAAAAACAGCATCGAACTGAGAGTTGAAAAAAAAAGACAAAATAGGATTCGAAATGAACGTAGAAACATGCCAAACAGAATGTCAAAGAGGGGTTCTGAGCTGAGTACGGGTGCTAAAATATAGCAAATATGCGAAATAAACACGTAATGACTTGACTGATTTCAGCTTGAATATAGCAAGTACGGGGGTGCGGGAACGAGTTCAAAACGTCTTTCACATGGGTAGGCCCTACTACTGACTTTGCAGCACTATATTTATAACACTGTTGACAAAATCTCTACAACAATAAATTGTGGGTTCATCGTAATTGGAATTGCATGCATTAGTGAATTTTCAAAAATGACATTCATAATTGCATATATTTCAACTTGGATAGCAAGAAAACCGACGACTCTGAGTGACTGGCATTGGGCGTTCGTTCGTGTGCAAACATCGCATGCAAGTTACAGACGATGGGCGGTACGGTGGGAGTAGGCAATAATAACGATAAACAAAACGGCCAGTTTAGCCTACCCGGGATATTGTAATACATACGTCATCCATCCTCTGATGTGATTTTCCTCTAATTAACACCAAATATTAAAATAAATATATTTGTAAAATACATTATTACCTCGACGCCGACTTCATTGACGTCGACAAATCGACATCAGCATTTATACTACGACTGATGCCTGGAACTTATCTACCGAACTGAGTGTAGCTAGGTAAGTTTGGAATGTGATGAGTTGGTTTGAGTGATGTTTTTTTGTTGTTCAGGAGCGCGAACGAACGAATTGAATATAGAAGTATCGAGCATCGATATCTTGTATGGCTTCTGCAAGTTCCGCGATGACAAACATGAATATTGACCCCACAGTGACCTGACTATACCATTATTCAATAGGCGGGGCCGTATTCTCAACAATACACACCAATAATAGTGTGGTTCCGATAATGTGCTTTTTCAAAACTTTAAGTTGAATGCGAGGTCAGAAAAATGTTAGTCTTTAAAATCATTGTTGAGTAGAGGTCATTTTCAAATAGACTGTACAACATGAGGTACACACGGGTGCCACAAAAACACCCGCCAACTCATAAAACCCTTCATATTATTCATTGTACACTGTGATTAACATAATATGGTGATCAGATTATTTCGAGGTCATAAGCTGACTCGCGAGCCACGCAGGTTTTATGTCTGTGAAATCATTGCACTTTCGAATTCCAGAAAGTAAAAAAGATTTACAATGGCGGTAGGTTCAAGTGCATTACAACCAATCGAGGTCTCTTCCTTGATTTCGGACATTGCAACCTCTTCTTTGGTTCTTCTTTAACAGTTTTATGTTACAATCGACGTCTGCAAAAAGTCTACCATCTTGGCGTAATAAGTCAGAGAGTGTCGCGTCGTCTCCAGTCTTGACCCGTACGTACAGACTCGTCCGAAAGTCAAAGCCTAAAAGTATTCCTCCGCACTGCACTGAACCCGCTAGGCCGCTCTCACGACCAAAAAAATAATCATACGAAGTTCACACCCGCTCCTACTTCCGAGTTTCGAATATACACAGAAAATGTGTCTAAGCGTTCGTTTGTCGTAAAATCCTTTCACATAACAAAAATCTTTCATCTATGGAATACAACATAGTCCTAGGCGTATTCATAAAAATTAGGTCAAAAGGCATGTGTGACTTATAGCTTGCATACGTCACTCGTAATATGAAAGTACGAGCCAGTACTTCTGCTAGTACAATGTCAGTTTCGAGACAATTACATACCTCGTAAGTGCTGAGATTTTTGCAGATTGTCGCCGTCGTGTATGTAAACAACATACGACGAGTTGTCCGCTGTCGGACATTTTAATCATTATTAATTTAATTTCGATCATGAATATTTATGCATTTTCTGCTTCAATTTTTCAACTTGATTTTGTCTCACTTTCAAATAATTATCGATTTCTTTCATGAAATTTACAATTGTTCGGTCAAACGGTAAAGACTTACACTCTTCCCTGAACGATTTATATTTTTCAGAATCCATTGCTGGTACACTAAAGGGGACAAGAAATTCAGAGAACAGAAAGCCAAATCGCAGCCTTTGACAGTAATGTAAATGTTACATGAAACTTCTCAAGTCAAAAGAAAATCTTGACATGATCATGGCACTTATGTGGCATGAAATGAACATGGCATAAAATAAATTGTACCACAATTGAATTCACCTTTTTCTTCTCTGTCATCTTTTTGTTTATAATAACTTTATTTGCGCTGACCATTGTTTCTCGTGAAACTGATATTTCAGAGTTTAGTTGGATAAATAATATTTATATATTGGCGGACTGTGGACAGCACAAGATGTGTTTTATCCAACTAAACACTGAAATACCAGTTTCACGAGAAACAATGGTCAGCGCAAATAAAATAATTTGCTGTATGGAGTTTGCGGCAATTTTCAGTAACATTCAAATTAATTTGCCGCAAGTTTGCTGCAAGGATTGTGCCGCAAATTTGCTGCAAAGAGTTTGCAGCAACGTTGCGGCAGGGAGTTTGCTGCATATTTGCAGCAAGTTCACAAGAAACCTAATTTGCATCTGAAAAATGAACCACCCGCATATTTGCGGCAAATAGTTTGCTGCAAATTTACTGCAAAGCTTGCGGCAAATTTGCAGTAACAGTTTGCGGGAGGCCTAAAATTTCGGTAAGGGAAGTATCTCAACTTGACCTACAAGTGCTCCATTTTATTTTGTGATTGATTATGATTTATGTTTGAGCCGTAACGTTACGATACTTTGAGTTGTCAATTTTATTATTCATATTCACGGGCATGTAAACAAACCATTACTGTGTATTTGTGGTCAGTCATGTGGTTCAGCTCGACCAATCAAAATGCGACGGACAGGGCATGGTAATATAATGTAAAATAGAATGTTAGAGACACAGAAAGTCAGTTGTAAAATTGAATAAAAGTAATATAGAAAGTTGAGAGAAATGTAGAGTTGTAAAATATAGTAATTTGCATGGCTTGGACACCACATCATGCACTGTGCATCACAGTCACTTGTGAACCGATACACGGTGGCCAATGTGTGCTATGCATTTGAAAATGCATTGCACACAGCGGCAAGACTGTCGACAGTAACTGTGCCTTTTCCATATATTATTGATGTACGGGAAATTCACAAGCGTAGCACTGAAGGCGTGAACTCGGAATGCCGCAGGCATTACCACGAGTGTTAAAGGCATGAGGACCGTCTTCCTTGCAGGACTTGGCTTGCTGTTAATTATTTATGAGATATGACATCGAGAACAGGGCGGAGGCAGAGAGGCAGCTAGCATAACCGTTAATAGTCGCGCCAGCGGCTTACTGACTACGCATGCGCTTATTCATAATATACTATGCCAGTAACCGGAAGTGTACCCTTCTTTTATGGGCGCCGCCATGTTTTTTTTTTTGAGTACTCGTAAATAACAAATACGAACAAATTACGATGATATAACATGCCTTTTATAAAATATACCTCTTTTATTAGCCAGTAAATGTTATTATGCACTTTGTCGCTGATACAAAATATCGTTAATATAGATAAAGGGAGAAAACTGTCGTGCATATGAACGGCGGCATACGCAAAGAATGCTGGGATTGAATTATAGAAGAGCGCCCCCTGTCAATAATTAGATTCAAAAATTGCCGGTTTTTAGACGGAACGCTATAGTTTTCAGCTTGCAAGTGGAAGGTGGGCAGTGCGGTTACCATTGCAATGATAATGATTGCATAATACGTCCCTTGTTTAACGCAATAGGCTGTTATCATTGTAAAAATTGCCAATTTTTACCAAAATTTTTACACGCAACAGAAAATCTATACCTGCCCTGCTGCAGGGTTTGACGTCGTGTACGTACGTGAACTGCTTTCATCATAGGGAAACTGGGCATAGTTGTCATATAAACGTTTATGAAGTAACAATTAGTTTATCATGAATCAATACAAATAACATTGCCAATCTTAACCCCTGGCGCGACACCAGGGCTGAGCCCTATATAATATTAATAACTTGTCTCTGAAAGTCTTCTCCAGTGAGTTCCTCCAAGGCTTTGCTGTAGTTAAGCTCCTTTGCCGTTGCCATGTTGTGTTGGTGTAGTTCCAGCTGACCGTGCCTGACAGTAGACCTAAGTCCCACTTCACCTGTCAATCATTTCCTCTGGGTTAGGTTGCAAAAGGGTTTTCCCTGTTGTTGTCGTTGAGGGCGCAGCGAATGAGGACAGTCCCTTGTGCTTTCTCCCGCCGTTGGCGCTTGCGAATCTCCCATCTCCGTATGTGCAAGATACTATACTACATCAATAATAGACAAAAAAGGCAAAAGGGACTGTCGACAGTCTAACACTATTTAACTGCTGTCGTGTATCGGTTCACATGCGACTGTGCAGTGCATCTATGTATGGTGACTAGAACAAGAACCTGTGGACCATGAAAACAAAACTAGTGAAACAATAGTCACAAGTTACAGCTACTGGCCCTTTCATCCGCCCTGAGACGTAAGTCAACGGTCAGTGCTAGATACGTACCATTTCAATATTGCATTCAACCACTCTGCCAGGGCCGCGACCCACAGCACCCTTTGACCCGCGTTTGGACTGAAACAAAACACGACAGGAAAATAAATTAAGAACGCGTTCCTCGGGTCTCCCATGTGAGACATGAAGAACATGTGATTTTCATAATTGGAGAAAGTGTGCTGCAGTAACTCGATAAAGCTGACTCCCAGGGAATGCAGTGAATCCATTTTTAACGCACGTTTACAGGCATACGTCGTACGACCGTACACGTTGCAAGGCTGTTCAGACCAGACGCCGGACATCAGCCTCGATCGCCTGTGAAAACGGTCATGTTATCAGTTAATAAAGCAAGGATGCGTTACAATACCAAAAGCGACGAGAAATGGGCTATTCATAATTTTGAAACTCTTTTTCACACACAAGTTGCTAATTTTGTCGAAAAATAACTCTTGGACTGTCCCTATACGACAAAACTCGTTCTCAAAGAAGCCCCTCCCCCATCAACATCCACCATAACATAGGTGGCGCACTAACTAAGGGAGCCTTCAGTAATTACAGGGGGAGGGGTGGGCCGGGGGAATTCAGTGCACACCCTTACTGTAAAATGTGACTCTCCCTATCATTGTGTCTAAAGTGTGATCCCCTCCTGTCCAACATTCTAAACTTGACCCTCCCCAACCACTGCTGCATTCTCCCAAGTAATTTCTGAAATAGCATCAGTAATTTACTCAAGTTCATTTATGTAAGTTGGATACAGAAATTACAGGGGGTGCTGGCGATTTAGGAGAGAGGGTCGCAATTTGTCACACATTTTTCAATGGACATGATATTTCTTACATTTGTGGGAGGGTAACCATATGTTGTGCAACTATCAGAAGGCAAGATGATATAGTGATTCACCCCAAAATATCAAATCTTAGTACACGGGAGTCTACCAGGCAAACTATTGACAATTTTCCCCACAAAATAAGCTATATCTGTACATTTATATATGTTTGATAATATATGTAAGTGTACTTACATGGTAGTCTATGAGAGAACTATGAACAAATTTTCAAATATAAAACTAGCAATATTTGTGCATTTATGGACGTTTGAGAATTTAATGTACTTGATTAGACTAGGGTTGTTACAAGTGCATGTGTGTACAAGAAATTTGATTTTGGAATTTCACCGAAATGTTGATTCACTGTACACGGGCGATGACAGAACTATGAACACTTTTTCCCCCGATAATTGATATACACTTTGCCACCTGTCCCATATGTTTTTGTCTCTTGTCTTCCATCACTTTTAACTGTTCAAGGTTACCACTACACCTTCTTTGCTTCTGAAGCTTGTGGATAATGTGTATGTATTTAAAGGAATCGGTGTGTTTCGTCGGTGATTTCCTATTCAGGAAATATTACATGGAAATCGAAGGTTAGGCTTTTAATCAGCTTCTGTTGAAAGCGATCCCCACGATAGTTTTATAAAAAATGACCCTCCGCTTGGACAGTTTTCTAAAGAGAGACCCCCACATTGATCAATTTCTGTGGTGGCCTTCTACCAAACCTTCAGCAGTAATTCCAGTTTATTCCAGTTTATTCAGATTTCCTAGTGTATAATGTTGTTATCTTAATTACTGTCAACTTGGCTTTGCTACACTATATTCTAACCTAATTATTCTTGCACTGTTATATCTTATAACCCCAAAATTTACAAGACATGCATACACGATTGTCACTCAACAAACCATTTATAAATATGTCTTTTGCTTTTTTCTCCATATACATATACATGTCTCTTTTCTCACAAAGTGGGCTTAAAATAGCAAAGTGTAAAACAGTCTTTTAGCTATATGTTGCACATTAACACCGTGGTCTGTCTAATTGACAGTGAGTGGAGTTGTTGATAAATGCCGATACTAGGCGGTTATTATGTCCAAAGTGCCGTATGCGCTATTTTCAATGTACATTACATGTCGGATATTACAGAAACCGAGCGACGTTTCGTATCTATGGACTTTAGATAGAGTCCTGAGCATATTGGAGGGTGCCGGGAAATGAGATAGCCATTCCCCAGCCCACTCCTCCTATAATTACTGAAGGCTCCCTAAGCAAGGTTGATCACGTCCAGGATCTAGATCTGGTCTCGGATCAGAAGATATGGGATTGATGATGATTATTCGAGAGGAGTAAATGATAAACTGTGAATGGAAAAGTTGCAAAAAGTGATCTATGCTCAACAAGTATACGCCTACTTCACACAAAGGAAAGCAAACGATTGCTCATAACGTTAATTCGAATGAAGTACCTACAAATACAGCAATCATGTTTCTGCCAGAACAAAGATACTATTTCACAGTGTTGGCCGTTAGAATTGAGAAATCTTTAAAAGACCAGGCAAAAGATTCACCTGTCTGTAGTTGTGATATTTCAGCAGCGCTGTTGATATCCTCAGCAAGGTTGTGTGATCAGAGTGTGAGGAAATTTAAGTCATGATGCAACTGAAATCATGTGTCTTCTTGGCTGAAGACTTTGTATATCACGTGTAATAAGATCGATTTAGTGCATACATCCTAAGTCTGGTGAGACTTGGCGGTAAAGGATGCACCTTGAACTCATTTTACGGTTAAATTGCACTATTGAAATTGTATTAATTTCACCATTTTTTCAGAACAGTCCTTTGTACATCTGTTTGTTTCACAATAGGCCTATATATAGAGAAGACGCTTCATGTTCATGGTAGCCATAGCGACCATCAAAGTATAGATCGATGCGAATAAATTTAACTTTCCTTTCAAAAATCAAACAAATAAAAACAGGGTCACGGATCTGGTCAAGAGGCTTGAAAGTCATCGAAATTGCACACACCAAAGCTGTGCAGTTCAAGAGTACAGTGTTGGCGACTCTGTGGATAGAGTTTTGAGCTAAGCGAAAATTGTAATACCCGTATCTCCTTTTTTCAGTAAAATTAAAGTAAAAACGTACAGCTGATCTTTAAAAGATGATATTATCAAAACAAATGCTATTATGGGACAAACCTCCGAAATAATTTTATTTATTTGAAATAGCAAGGAAAGTAAAACGTTAAATGAGAAAATTGTAACTTGATGTAAAATTATAATTTAAAATTTGAAAGTAGTAAGATGATTGTTGAAATAATTATTAACGATAAAATCATGAAATAATACAGTAATGGAGTTCATAAAAGTTTATAAAATACTTTTTTAAATACAACCGTTCTAGAATATTCAACCAAATGTAAACAGCTAAATGAAAGTAATTTAAATGAGTAATAATGAAATAAGAATGGGTAATAAATAAATAAATAAATAAATAAATAAATAAATAAATAAATTTTTGTAGTGATCTTGCCCCATATCTCATATGCTGCGAAGTTACTCTTCTTTTTTGTAACTATGTGTTGAATCTAATTAATGTTTCCTGAATTTTGTGGCAAAAATGAACTTGAGAGGAATATGTTTTTAGTTGTAATTTGTCTTCTCAAATATTCTATAAACGAGTTCATATATTTATATATAAATATATTGAAATAATGCACTCCTAATTGAGGGGGGGGGCTCGAGACAGGTTGGATGAGATATTGGGGAGATACAGATTGACAGAGACCTATTTATCAATATTAATGAACTGCATTCTGTGTATGGGAGGTATGGACTGTTCTCATTTTTGTATAACTTTGACAGTGCATGGTCAGGTTGATCTTACCAATTATTCATTTATTTGGATAAATTAAAAATCACCAATTATCTAAACTATTGTTCTTATTGACGCATTTGCTAATCGATTTGTTGCTTTTTACTATTGTTACACTGACACTTGTCAATTTATTGCAAATTTTACAGGTAGTCGTATTAAAACACAAAAACATTAAAGAATACGAGCTTTTAAAAAAATGTGGTACTCGATCGAATGGACAAGCGCACGTAATACATTGACTTATAGCGCACATATGTTTGACGATTTTACCCCCAATTCCCGAGACAAACACCTTTAAAGAGAAAACTAAATAAAATAAATATGAAAAAAGTGTGAAATAATATATGAGTCTACGTGATGAAACGCATTTATTGCAATACTTAATGGATAGACGAACGTGAACGTTAATCCAATCAATGGTATAGGCTAGGCACAGTACATTTCGTACATGCATAATTATCGTACGACTATCAAAAAGGTGCTAACAAGTCGACGTCACCGCCGCGCATTGTTGCATGTATTTATTTTTCAAGAACAAAAGTAAAATGCAAATAAAACTAAACAAAATAATCACAAATCAATCATAGAAAAAACGCTCAGAGACGTATCCTTGAAAACACGTTTCTTCCAGGGTCTGATTAACATTCAACAAAACCGCAACTTTCTTTTTAACAATTCTCGAGAAATTTTGATGTTTCATATGTAAAACCACCGTACAATGGTACATCCAAATTTGGTAATGATGGCCATTTGCTACTTCTTCCAAATACGATTTGTTAGGTATCCCCCTCCTCCGCTCGAACATGCTTCCTCTCGGGATCCCTACTCCCGCAACGAAAACTTCCCTACCCATTTGCGTTGACATCCCTAGTGCCAGTACCCTGCTGCATAATTTTATCCTTCCCTACGCCCTCAACACCTCAGCGGCCTAGCCCATTGCTTTGATATGAGGTCAAATATTTAATATTTACTCTGTCATTTGTACAAATTCTATAATTCTTTTAGATGATTTTGCTACCTGAATCAAACCACAAAATCCCCTCATTTGCTGAAAAACTTGCCCAAAGTCAATTGCATGCAGAAGCATGTCGTCGTCACTCAGTCTGCTCCAGAGGTTTTTTATAAGTTCTGTTAAATTGGAAAAGGAGAGAGAAAACTTCCCTGTGGATAAAAGAAAAATGACCTATCCACCAACTAATCTTTGCGAACACCTTTTACAACTATTACCCTTTCACGTTTTGCTACCCTTTTCTGAACGGAACGGAGACCGTGCAGAAAGCGGGGACAGTTCTTTTTATACCCACACAGCCGCTTCGCCGAAGTTGTTGTGAAAACACAATACACTCCAGCGAACAAACTCGCATTGAAGTGCTCCCCTGTTTCCTAAACGAATTTTATTAATTGCTCTCTCGTCGAGGGTTGGAAGTCTTATAAATAATATTGATCGATCTGTGATCGGCTAATTTGCTTGTGAAGTCGTGCCCTGTGCACAACAGAAGGGTTACTTCGCGGAGCATTGTTCATTGTTTTCCTTAGCAACTTATTTGCATATGTGAGCGGCTACACAGTACAGTGTCACAACAGAGAAAGGGGTACGCGATCACTAGGGCCGCAACAATATATACATGTACACAAGCGGGGCCACTCACAATATATCGCCCTGTGTGTACTGTCATCAAATATTACGATTGGCTTAATGCGGGCCAGGTGAACAGGATAAACCATGGCGGCTGCCCGGCACACCGAAATGACCAACGGACCTCTGCAGCTTTCACACGACAGTGAGTATTTACTCTGAAAATTTCACCGAGAAGTGATTGTCGGCGTGTACCAAGCGCGCGTAATTCCCAGACTGGTTGTGTTCGCGTCTCGTCTGTGCGAGAGGCATGGTTTCATAGCAGCGTACACCATGTACTGCGGCATTTTGTAATACGACGCATTTTGTAACAACTTACGCAAAATGTAATAAGGGTATCAGCATTTTGTAATAAAATGGTCTACGCATTTTGTAATAAGGGTATCAGCATTTTGTAATAAAATATTGTTTACGCGATTTGTAATAAGGGTATCAGCGTTTTGTAATAAAACGCGTTTTGTAACATAAGTTAACGCATTTTGTAATAATTATAAACATCCGCTGATATTGTATGTGTTTCAAAATGCTTTGTGGTTTCTGAATACGTAAAAATGTAATAGCATATAATGATGTCGATATTATATCTCACTACCGAGGCTAGGTTATCATAATAACGCCACATAAAGGGGTCTGAGTTGATAGTCAAAATGCAATTGAAGACAGAATGAGATTTATTGTATGCGATTTATAATCGAGAAAACACACCGAGAAAGTTTTAGTAGGTTTTACCATACAGTACTGTACTTTGAAAAGACAATATACTGCAGACCGTTCTGCATTTTTCTCTTCAATGTTACTGTTGGTGGATTGAAAGAGAAAGGCTTGGAGATGACACGCAGAGCTCAGAATATGATAAAAGACAGCGACATCATCAACATTGACAGTGTTGTGTTCTAGGACCTAATTTTATTATACTAATGATGTACATGCCACAAAACCCACCTTATCCAGAAATGGTTCCCTTGTGACATTTTGAGGGTTTTGGTCTGATTTTTAGGGCGTTGCTACATTATTTTTACTTTTTTTATAAAGATAAACAATAAATATTGTTTTTTGGTTACAATAAAATTGTGTATTCTTATGTTTTTGCATGTATATTGGATGAAGTTTGCAAACCTCGAATAATCAAATTCTGAATTTTGCAAAATGATTGTAATGTTAGTGTACACTGTGATTTGAACGAAGCTTTTATTGAGTTCATAAAAATTATGTTACAAACATTTTCCTGAAACCATCAGTTGTAGACAACAGAATCTAATATACATTCAGACATAATTGAGAAATAGGAAGTGATAAATTCTTAAGAATGTCGTCAGAAAGAGAAGCAATATGTGAAAATCATTGTAAATTTAGAATACTGGTGGCCATTCTGAATATTTAATGAGGTCATGTGACCAGTATTTGCATATTTTGGGGGCAATTGTAATACTACAATTCAAAACATATCTTGTAATTGTGGACAAAGTTTGATAAATTCAATAGTCAGAAGATATACAATAGGATACCTTGACCTGTCTGACCCCTATTCAAGGGCGCTATGTGTAATTCTTGACTTATGAGTGAAGACAAGAAAATCTGTGTAAGGTTTATCAAATCTGTGTAAAGTTTATCATAATGTATAAAGTTTACATCAAAGTCCATGGTAATGGGACTAAAAAATGTGATTTAGCATTGGGATATGATAAAATATCGATTATCTTTTACTGGAAAACTGGAAAACATGTAAAGATAATGATAAATTTATATTGTTTGCGGCCATTTTGAATACCTAATTAGGTCACATGACCAGTATTAGCATATTTTTGGACAAGTGTGTCATTTTTCATTCAAAATATACATACTACTGTGGGAAATATTTCATAATATTAGGTGCTGGATGTTATGTTACATTATGCTTTGACAGATTTAACACTTATACAGAGCCTTTGTTTACATTACACTTAGCAGGTCAAAATGATACAAAATATCAGTGTTTTTTTTTCAAAATTTTTGTCACAATTTCATTTCAGTCCATGCGGACGTGATAGAAAACGGTTTGGTGATGAAAAATTATGAATTAATGAGGAATTCCCATGAAAATAAAGAAATATGTTAAAAAGTACAATATTTTATATATTGGCGGCCATTTTGAATACTTAATGAGGTCACGTGACCATAATTTGCATATTTTTGGGACAAAGTATTTTATGGTGATTCTAAAAATATAATGGTATGGGGGACAGTCTTTGTTAATTTAAGAAGTCAGACGTCATGCTAGATGGTACTTCCAAATGTCAACTCCACCCCAGGGCCTTAGGGTGCAAAGGGTTAAAGTGGAAAATAAATGTACGAAAGGTTGCAGTATTCTAAGCAACTTCTATACGTATGATATGTGTTTCTCTAAAGTTGATTGTCGATAATTTACGGTAATAAGATGGGAGGGGCACGTTAATATGTCAATACTGACAGCTGATATTTATCAAAATATACTGATAAACACTGACGTGAAGCAGTCAATTAAAATACTGAATGATAATTTATTTTAATCATCCCATAGACAAGGACAAAATAAAGCTCTATCGACAGACCAGCCACTTTTCCTTGTATGTAAAAGGTGACAATTCATATCTACTGAGCCATGGTTTTGTTTTCTCAGATCTATTTCTTTCCTGTTCTGTTCCTCCTTTAAATCTACGCTATCGCCCAATGGTGTAATTTGTCTAGCCAACGAGCTTGGATAAACTGCCCTGCAATACCATGATTAAGCTACATTTTATTCGCTATCCTACTGGTTATACCTGCCAAATATCTGCCATTATCATTAAATAACAGCCATAGAAAGATAGATGGACAGACAGACAGACAGACAGACAGATAGATAGATACTTAGACAGATAGATAGACTCAGGCACTCTTTCCTCCCTTCCTCCCTCCCCCCTGCCTACCAACATAGATGCAGACATACATAGATACATACATAGATACATAGATAAATACATACATACATACATACATACATACATACATACATACATACATACATACATACATACATACATACATACATACATACATACATACATAATTACATAATTACATAATTACATACATATCAACAGGTCAGATATACTTCCGCTTTAGTAGCTAAATAAGTCAAATCACTAAAACATCAGATTATTCTGACTATTTTAGTTTCGTTTAGTTTAGTTTTAGTTTTGTTTACGTTAGATTACTTCAGTATAGTTAAGGTTATTACGAAAATAACGCAAAGAATGTACAAAGACACATACATGTAGTCATTAGCGCGCGTTAGCGCGTCGGGCGATGCAATGCACTAATGTCTGAGTGCTTACTTTGCGGTATTTTCGTAATAATTATTATCATACATCTCCTTTTTTATCAAGAATATATGCACCCGTCGTCGTCGTCGTGAACTTTCGTTATTACCTCATAATATTTTTCACCTTCAAACATTCGTAATACATTTACTTCTGTTTCTTTTATCAGAAGTTATTTTCAATGTACGGTATGGAGTTTCAGTATGGAGCCATTCAATGACGCACGTTTATCGTCAAATATGAAAGTAAAGGGGTTATTGCATGCCCGTTACGTGCCCGTTTTAAGGAAGCTCGATTGTATTGTTCGCGAAGGCAGATGTATAATGATTTATTTTATGTTATTATATTTTATTTTATCTGAGTATCTACCTGTTGATTGCTGGTTGTCTGCAATACATCAGAAAGAATGTCATTATCCTCTATTTAATAAATCAACTGACTGTGTATACCAATGATTCTCTCAAATATATGATAATAAACTAGTCAAAATCTAGTAGTTACCTGCCTCAGATGATCAGTTGGTAAAAATACTGATTGACAGCTATCTAAAATTAAGTCTTTCTAATTTGAAATGGAAGTCAGGGAGCGATCAATTTTTGTACTTACTTAACGAGTAAACACACACTTTGTAATACCATTCCAAAGTCAATAAAATATCTGTTAATGCTTTAACACTGGAAAAATTTTTTAAATAATTACAAAATGCGTTAACTGTTATTACAAAGTGCGAATTATTACAAAATGCTGATACCCTTGTTACATTTTGCGTAGACAATTTTTTATTACAAAATGCTGATACCCTTGTTACAAACGCGTAGACTGGTTTATTACAAAATACTGCAGACGTTATTACAAAATGCGTCAGTTATTACAAAATGCTGATACCCCTTATTACATTTTGCGTAAGTTATTACAAAACACGTCAGTATTACAAATGCCGCAGCACACACAGTAACCCAAACGCCGGTAATATAGTGGCAGGTATTAAAGAGATAACCCGATCACAAAAGAGCCAGTGTAATTCGCAAGCTACTTTAACATCTAACGCGTGAGCACACGTTTATTTTGAAAGAATTTGTCGAGTGAAGGCTTTCACAAACTCCTCACGCGATTTGATTTCCGTAGTGGGACCACCAGAGTGCACCACGTTGGACGATGAATCTGTATCAGGTTTCTTTCATGGTGCTACGGAGGCACGTTTGGGATTTATTTGGTCGTCTTGTTGAACTCGAGGGTCGCTTTGATAGACCATTATATTGACTGTAAAATTCAAAGAGATGGTATGTGCATTGGCGGAAGACGATCGCCGCTGATCAACTCGTGCCTTCCGAAGCAAGACGGCAAAACGATTAATAAACTCACGCTGGTGTACGTACATACATGCTGCTCTGCGTGTGTCGTTCAATGTGGTAAAACTCACAAACTGTCAACGAAGTTTTCCTAAACTTTTCTGTGCTCTTTAGTGTTCTCAGTAATTTGGTTGTCAAATAGCACAGTTGCCTACCAGCACGGGAATGGCGAAATTGCACAGGGATAACACGCTGTGATACTAAACATAAAACTTGCTGAATAACAGACAAATCACGACATCGAAACCCTAATGTCGAACATGAAATTCTAATTTGGTTAAAATTATGCCAGAGGAAACTAGTAAAAAAATAGTGGTAGCTAGAACCTGAAAGTAATTAACGAACGCGTGAGTGTATAAGTATATATGTAGTGTTAATTTACAGGAAGGTCACAGTTGAATAATTTAATGAGAATTTGATTAAAAGCTAACCAATTTACGTTCAGACGTGTGGCGATCCACAGTCTTAAAATATATGTCAACAAATTGACAACATTTTAAACCCACAAATCACAATAATCTACAGTATCTCTCTGGCTAAAACACAGAATATTTTGAAATATGGTTTCCTCAGTATTTCAAATATATTTCCCATTTATAACCTGAATGTGAAATGGATCTGTAGACTATCTTTTCTAATTCTTTATTGGGGGCAGGCGTTGTCTTCAGTTAAGCGAAACCTGGTCTTATCACCTTCAAGTTTACCTGCATGCAGTGTTTCAAGGTTTTTTAAATGAATTTGATTGAATTTGGTTAAAATATGAACGGCTCACATACCAACAGTTTTGCTCTTTAATATGCACCTATCAATGTTTTCCCGGGTGGGGGGGGGGGGAGAAAGCAGTGGGGGAATATTGCAAATCGTATCCTGCAACAGGGGAATTTGATCTCCACGATACACACAGTGTCAAGAAATTTGACTGTATCAAGTCTTAAATTATCTACGTGTAGCCTCTATTTTCACCACCCTTGGGTATTTTATATCTGTGTAGGCCATGGATGGGGGAATCTCACATGGATCGGGAAAAAATGTCAAAGTTCCTTGTTTTGCCCAAACTCCCCTGTGGAAATCATTGATAGAGTGCATAACCTTGTCATGACATTTTTAACGTACTTAAAAATCTTGTTATGTCAGTCACATTCTGCAAACTAGATTTTCATGGTCAATTAATGCACAAATTAATCCAATTAGCCCATATTAGCCATAGTTTATGAAACAAGACAAGCTCTCAGAAGTACTGCCTACACAGGACCGCCCACTTTCCTCAATGGCTACTAGCAATGTCTGCAGTAGCTAGAGGCATTCTACTTTCAATCTACCCTGCGGAAAGTGTCTGAATAGAGACCCAACGGACTGTTTACATTGGAAACACTGAGTCTGACTTCAAAAAATAAGCTCGTTGACAGTACTATTATTAAGGCTGGTGACAGTGGTGACACACCATTGGAGCGTGCAATTGTGACAGTGTACAGTATTCAAAATATAAGAAAAGAAACGCTGGTCTCAGTGACAGGTATAGATATGTAGTATTTTTTGAATTATCACAGGAGCAGATATTAAATTTGAGATGAGAGAACTTCTTTTGTGGACCTAATGTTTTCTTGGCTGTGTTGGTTCTAAGATATAACATATGCAAAGGCACATTTCTTACATATTAGATGTAAAATTTCCTATTTTCAGAGATATTTCATGAGTTGATGGAGCATCAATGTAGCTAAAACTTAGTAAAGGGCACGCTGGTGTAAAAGTGGTTAAGCTTTGAAATAATGTGTACTTCTTAATGTTGCCTGGAATTTAACTGTTGACCGTTGCTTGGAGATCATGCTTGAAGTTTGTTAACAAACATATAATTGGATTAAATTATACACTGATTATGCAGTTAATGGCAAGAAATCTGGCACAAACATAGTCTATGACTTTATTGAACTTCCATTAATCATAACTTTTGATGTAAAATAAAGTGTAACGTTTTCGATAAATTTGGACAAAATGGCCATCACATTTCATTGACAACAGTTTCTTATTAAAATTTCAGCAAAAATCTGAAAAAAATTGACTGGGGCATATTTTATAAAGGCGGCAAAAATTGACTTTGCGGCTCAAAGGGTTAAAATACTGAATGTGAAATGTGTTCAATTCATCAACACAGCATGTAATACTTTGAGTGTCTTCTCTAGGGTTATTGTTGACACTTGAATTTTAGTCAGGCTGGAATTTATTTATCAATGATAATTTTGCGTATTGTGCATAATTATGTGCTGTTCTTGCAGGAATAATAGTTTGTAGTTCATAATATGTTTAGTAAAGATGAAGAAAATATACTTGGTTCAGTGGAGAAAAAATGATGAAAAATGTTATCAAAAAATTCCAGATACTGTACTGACATTTAATATAACTGGACAGTTTTTGTGTATTTTTGATAAATTACATCCCTGTGTGATTTTTCTGACTAAATAATTGTGTCATTAAGTAAGTAAAATGTGCTTCACGTCCATCTATGACCGATTTCTGAAAAATTGTCGGGGAGGGGGGGGGGCTGAAAAAAATCGTGTAATTATCTGTGAGAAGAAAATTGACAGTTTCTCAGATAATCAAATGTATTTGAAAAGAAGTTGTAAGAAGTAGGTAAAAATTATTTCCTCAAGCCTCAAGGATGGAATTAAACATGTCAATAAATGTGTGAAAAAAAATGGATGTATGCAGAAATGTTTCCTTAAGCCTAAATGGATAGTCTCTGTGTTTTCAGTTTCCATGGCAACATGTTAATGTATGCCATCTTGTGAATATATGGCCCACTGGAGTGTTTGTGATTGGGGGGGGGGGGGGGAGATAGTAAATAAAAATTCAAAGCGCTCTTTGGAGCTGTTAACAGATAAAAGTATTGGAAAACTGCTCTTGGGTATAATTTCATTCATCAATTACCCAACGCCTGAAACTCATAAACACTGAGAATTGTTGTCTTGGAGTGCCACAGTCCAAACGTTGGTCTTGTGTATAGAAAACCTATTGCTAGGACTGTATGCGATTAATGGTAGGGTATTGGTTTCTCCTCAGTGTCTGTCTTACCAGTAAATATTTACGCCTGGGATTGGCAAATGAACTATCAACAGTAAAACCAAGAAAGCTTTTGTAATTACAGTCAGTACCCCATCAATGACAGTTGTTTACTGTAACAAATCAAACGCTCAGCCTGAGAGTGATATTGATCTATTTGCAAAAACTCTGTGTTGGTCGTTTCACTGGATTTCCTCTGTGTTTTCTTTTTTTTTGTAATTGCCAAGAAAAAAACAGTCGCGGTGTGGATAGATTACGAGTAAACCAGTGTGTGATTATTGTAAACCATGCGTATCTGAGCCCTTGATTTGCTCCTGGTAGTGTTGAGTGCAAAACGATAGGTCAGATACCAGACTGAACTGAATTGTCTTTCACATCTCCATTGTAATCTCTGAGAATACAAGAGAGCAACTTTCTTGCATAACAACATGCTTCAGAAAGAGTGGCTGGGCAATCACAACCATACACAACAATAGCAGAACACAGAGTCAAATACAACAAATAAAAAAAACATTTCATGTGGTAATGCAGGCAGCAAGAGTTGTTTTGTCCTAAAGTTTGCAAAGAGAAGAGATTCATTAAAATTTTCAGCGAACATCAAAAATGGTTTGGCATTATACTGTTCGTAGAGTTAGGAAATTGAGCACAAAGATTGTAACAGGTTGTATTCAGTGTGGACGGCCCCGTAGCCAGAGTGATACCCATACATCGCCATGGTGACAAATCTACATAATAGTGCATCCTGGGGCAATTCTATAGAGTTAATATCTGTCAAGTCATATACTTAAATCCCATTACTAGCAGACAGAAAACCCTCAAAGTGACTTAATTCCAGCCAGTGGATCGGGTCATTCATTTCAATGAAGTCCAGCCCAGGTAATAAACATTACAAAGTTCATAACTAAGGTTCTCTATACAGCAGTCTGTGGAAAGGTCAAGATTAGTTGCATTTAGATAATATTTTCATTATTTTTGTTAAAAAAAACCCATTCAAGTACAGTTTCTTTTCCTGCTCTCTAAAGTATGTTGAAATATAGAGTATAATAATTAATATTAGCCTGGCCAACACAGCACATAGAGTGCAATATGCAATATTGTTATAGTACACACCTGTGTCTGTAACCTATGGAGTGTCGTCATACAATAAGGTTTGGTATCAAAGGACAGGGAGTCCAATCATTCTGATGTACATGTACAAGGACTTTTGGCATTATATTGGACCCTATTTGACCTTTGACCTCATAAACCTTTAAGTCAACACGGAGAAAACGAGAAAGTTTTACATTTCTTACAAAAACTATGCATCTTAGCATCCAGTGCCTCATGCAGTGAATAATGGTCAGTCCAAAACCTGTGGATTTGAGTGAAATTATATTGTTGAACTATAATTTCTACCAGGTGCACTGCACTGCGCAGGTTGAAGTTTTGTTCCATGTGCTTAATGGATGCTCTGAACGCATTCCCAATGTACTCGTGATGATGCAACGCGATGCACAACAGGCATCGTAGAAACGGTTTAGCTTTGATTTTGTCTGGTAAAATTGGACTGAAGTGGTGTATAGTAATAAGGTGATGTACAAAATCAGGGATTTATGTCCTCGTACATTGTATGCTTCCGCATTGTACTTGACGCTAAATGTCTCAGCACAATGTACCCTGACATAAATTTTGGTATTTTATGAATAACCTCATATTATTTTCATTAATCAATTTCTAGTTCAAACTTAAATTCACGTGTTCAACGAAAATAGTGAACATGCTCATACAGGCAGTTTTCACAAATACACTTAAAAATGAATTCTGAAGAAGAATAAAAAATTGAATTTCACAAACATTTATTTACAAAAATGATTGAAAATACATAATATACATAATGCAGCTTCAACCCTTGTCTGAACTTGACTATTAGATTCTCATGTCTGATATATTGAAGTGTTGTGAATGTACATACTCCAACCTATTTAAAGATTGTCATAATTAACAACTTATTGAATCTCCTCTTTATTCATATTTATACTGTCAAAAAATAAGGAAAATACATCGCATAGAAATGTGCAATAAGCGATGTCAAAGCACTTTAGACACACTATACAATGTTAATTTAATATGATACTTTTTACAATTGACAATTGCAGCAATTTCATGGAGTATTTTGATCATTTTAGGAAATATTTAAAGAGGTTATAAATTCTGATACGGAAGTGTATCCTGTATGAAAATATCCTGTTTTTTTCTTTCCTTTTTAACAGCTATTGATGAATAATAGGTGGTGAAAACTGAAAATTATACATGTAGTAACCCAAAATTCTAAGATCTTTTCACATTTGGTGCTGTATTTTTAGACTTTACGATTCACAATACTCTATTAAAAAACACTGGGTCTTGATTGTATCATTTTAAATATCAGTAACAGTTAATGGCTGGAAATCCAATATTCACCCATATTGCAGGCACTGTCTAATGGTGTCTTATGTTAAGAACAGGAAGTGTATGTTACTATGGCAACAATAAATACATCTCCTACTAGTGTAAATACTTGAACAGCGTGACAAAACAGTTAGCATTTCCAGCTTTTGAAATTCCAATATTATGCAACTTATCAATACCTTTTTACAATGCATATTTGCTTCTTCTTTTGAACAAACGGGTAAATTGAACCAAGCTCTTCGCAATGGCTCTCTTTGATAACAATGTACTTTTCTAAATAACATAATGATGTACTGAAATAGCAGTGTGCTTTCAGTAATTTCCCATTCAAGTGAAGTTATTTACATTTTAATCAATACTTATTTACATGAAAATTTAACCTGCAAAATTAATGTTTCATTTAAAATTTAACGTGAACTTTGTCTTTTGGTATTTTGTGTATATCCATATTTTTAAAGATTTAGCGTGTGAGTTGCATTTTTTGCCATCTGTGTTATTGAGTTTACAAAAATAAGACTTTATCATGGTGTCAGCATTCAAATCTTCCCGTATCATTTTTTGTCGCAGGTAAATTTTTTTACATTGAAGTTGAATTTTCTGTGCACCGGAATTAAAGAGTTTTTCAATGGGCCAAATGAAAAATCTAACAACATTTGACAGAAATAGGAAACGTTTATTGTCTGTGAAAGTCAATATTATTATCTCCTTCCACCCAAAATTTTTAAACCTCTTAACCTCGGCTTGTTCCAAGGGTGCAAATTTTTTCCACATACTAGATATATCATACATGTATGTTTCATAAATACGCAAACTTTATCTACGCACGAGATGAGTCGTACATGTATGTTTTATAAATACACAAATATATCCACATACTAAATCGTAAATGTATGTTTCACAAATGCACAATTTTTATCCACGTACTTGATATGTTGTACATATATGTTTCACAAATACGCAAATTAATCCACACATCAGATAGATATCATAAATGTGTTTCACAAATTTGCAAATATGTCTTCAAAGTATAGGTATATTGTACAATCATGTATGTTCGCAGATACCAAATGTAATCAACAGGTGCATTCTAAAAACTGTGTCATCCTCAGCCTTTTATTCTACCCAAGGAGGAGCCTTCGCTTTTCAAGTAAACCTTACAATAGACACATGTATTCTATACTGTTGGATACTGTCGCATCGTCAAAGGAGTCTTAGAGTCATTTAATTGTAAATTTCCAAGTGACGCAAATGATATCGACAACACAGTTCTAGACTGTTAATTTCATTTCTTGCACAGTGATGTGAGTGACGTGATCTTCACACAGACTGCCTGCAACAGCTCCAATGGGTCGATATGTTTTTTGGTACACTGTGCACTATTTGGGAAATTTGCCAATGTCATCCTCATGAAATATGTATTGGATCAGAAAATGCAACAATGGATGAGGTGCTTACGTCAGATTGCATCCAGTGTTGTTGATTACAGATCTATTCAGCGAGACCATTGATTTTCAGCTGCTTACAATTACATTTCTTCTCTTCTGTGTAAATTTCAATGGTTGCCTATTTCACTGCAGTCTACAGTGAGAATGTTGTCTTGTTACGGAGAGATTACGAGCTCTGTTGGCATGTTGTATTTGATCATTTGCAAGCCTTGCATGTCAACAAGCCCTACCTAAACACTGAAGATGTACAATTTCATGTCATGATATGGAATTTGTACAGACTAGATGAAATACATCATGCACATGCCGTACCTGTGCCAAATATCTAATGCTTAATCCCTGATGCATACATTGATAAATAATAATCATGTACCTGTACCGGTACATAAGCTCTGATGGGGCTATCGTAACAATCGTAATGATCAAGGGAAATGTATTGAGTGTTGCACGAACCTTGGAAATGTAATCAAACATCTTGTAATAATTGTTTTCACACTTTTCTGTTTGCAATAAGTTGATAATTCCTTTCATATGGCTGTAGTTTAAATACCGCAGCTGAAAGATATTTGTACAAAGAAATTTAAGCTATTTCAGAAATTGTTAAAAGGCAGCAGTAGCTTGATTTTAAATTCAGCTCTGTACTGATTCTTAGCATTTATTTGTAAATATAGGGATTCAATATAGGCATAAGACCTTTCAAATGTTTTTTTTTTTGAAAATTTACAGGCAATATCATGCTTTGGGTGGATATCATACATGCCATACTACTACGGCAAGCAAAAAATCACCATGAAACCACTCAGTGTGGGTATTGCTCAGTGAACCTCTGTAAAGAAAGAATTGAGATGCTGGCTGGATAATAAACAGGCTTACGATTGCATCATTTAACTTCTATGGATCAAGCAAACGCCACAGTGAATAAAAAACAGTCTCCCAGTTCAGGAGAATATCCTTCAGATATAACGATCAATATCTATGGCAGAATTGTCTACATCAACAACATCAAAAGCTTTTGTGTAAAAACGTGAGAGTTTGAGCTCCAACAGTGCTGAGAACCAGGGCTGTGTAAACCGACTTTGGTGATGTATATAATGCATGGATGTCTGTATAGCTAATATAGTAAAATAGCCCTCAGTGGGATTAGAAAACTTATTGAAATATGTGTAACCGGTAGCTATAGTGCAGGAATTTCCTGTAGTCAAAATGAAGTTTACAGGCTCACCCCACTCATGAGAGATAGACAGTGATCAAAATGGTGGCACACATTTCAAAGAGGTTTGCCCCTGAGGTAAAAACCCATTAGCAGAGACTAAATAAAGCAAGTAGTGAGTTACCACACACCCCAACACAAAGAAAATGACATCACAACACTTCTGTGACCTAATAATGAGGTTCTACATCACACACCTGATGGACAAGTGAATTAGAAAGCCTTCAAAGAGAATACCACTAACAAAGACATGGTTTGTATGCAGAGCCGTCTATAGCTCAGGGAGAGCACTACCTCACAGAATATAAGTGGTGAAGATAGTTTGTGTTCTGGAGGCGACTGGAATGGAATTTATTTAGACTTTAAGTCATGCTCCGCTAAATGCCAAGGTGCTAACATCTATGGAATGATGTGACACTCAGGTCTGACAGATAGTTGGGAAAGATATGCAAAAAAGAAAAAAACGATGATGACATTCAGACAAAGGGTATAAGTAACCAGCTATTCTGTTCCATTGCGGTTTGAGGAAGTTATTGTTTCCACACTTCAAAAGCAGGGTGATACACAAAAGCCAAAGACAATTTACTCTCTTGCATTTGCTTTCATACCTTGACTCTTTCACATGTCCACACATATCACTCTGATACTCTGCAAAGCAATTGATTTAAAGATCCCTACAGTAATGAACCTAATTGTTTCCATTAACTGTAATCAATTTGGAATTCCTCCGGATGTGAAGAATCTAATAATTTACATTCTTTATATTTTTCCGTCAAAAGCTCAGTGGAACAGAGAAAATTGAGATGGTTTTACTCACATGATTATGGAGTAGATGAGGGATTTATGGTGACTTTTAATTATATCTGTGACATCAGAATACACAATAGACTATTCAAACAATACCCTATTGTTTTTAATTAGGGCAATTGATTGATAATGAGACCCTCAGTAAATTCTTGTCAACACAGTTTGTATCCATGGTGACTGCGCTGCAGGTGAGGTCAAAGGTCACCACTTGACAAGTCATTTACCTCTTGACTCTATACATTCCAATGTTTTAGCTATGCATTGTGTAGTGGGTATTTACAAAGTACATAGTGTATGCAAAAAAACTGAAATTGGATAAATTTACAGATATAAGTGGCATAACGGAGAGTAAAAAAGTAACTATATGTAGCTGTTTGAACTGTTTTTCAAAATTGAGTAAAAGTCGTGGTTGTTGTCTCTTTCCAGCCACCCCAAGAGACTATTCACAAATTGAACAATCATCAAATGCACCTCCCCCAGAGCCACCGAGTTACCGTTTCCAAGGCTACCCAGGGCACAGTTTTTTCCAGCCTACGAAACCAGTGCTCGGAGGTCCGGCTGCAAATCCGATAGACGCACAAAATTTTCACAGACCACAGAGGTTAATCAAAGGTAAGTGTGCAGGGTAGAGATTAAATGTAAAAACAAATTTTTCAAGTAATTTCAATTTGTAATTTGTGCATAGTGATGTGTACCTGTAAATCGTTATCTTTGATAGAGAATTTTAGGATTTTTGGTACAATGTATAGGATGATGGTATCTTCACAATGAGTGCCACTGTGACTAAGGTACTGGCTGTGCTATAGAAGTTAATCTTTTACATGTTAATCAAGTCCCTTTAAGTTAGATTTTTCATCATACAAAGGATGTGGGAGAAGGTTTTCATGTTCTCTGTTTCCTGTAACTTTTGTGTTTGCTAAGGTTTGGGAACATGGTTACATGGTTAGGGAACCTGGTACTGCGGGATGAGGGCCTATACTAGGATAGCATTGATAGATGGTGGGAACTCTGGTAAAATGACAGGGGAACCCAGGTACACATTTACCTGCATGTACTGCCCTTGACTAAAACACCCCTATTGTTCTTCGACTGAAAGTGAACAATAATAGACTTTCGCATGATGTTGTCTGTCGTATGCAAGGGTTGCCAAGTAATTAGCATACCAGTGCAATACAAAATTCAGTTCCATGAGCTCCTTTAACTCAATGGTTGGTGTCTGATGTAGTAATAATGTGCTCAAAGTATCCAGCATATTGTATAAAAAACCCCACAAATTCTAGCCCATCAGGCAAGAATATGGATGGATGGGGGATGTATGGTCAGCTTTGCTCTCAAGCTCTCTAAAGAGTGCAAAATCAACTTCAGTTCTGTTACTGCAAATACTAACTTTAACATGGTTAGGTTCCTTTTTCAGAACTCTTCCAAATTTGTTTTATGTCACCTGCAAAGTAATAAATATTTGCATTCCCCAAAGCACACCTTTTTTATTAATGTTTAATTAAGAGCAGTCAACAGACAAGTTTGATATTTTTACAACTGATGTACCATAACATTCTGCTTTAGGCAGTCCACAATATTAACCACTTGTAGGGTTGAAATAAAAGTCTGCACCTGATTGGTGAAAATGAACAATTGCTTGACTTCTCAACCAATCAGAAATCTGCTTGTAGTTTGTGCAGCTACATGTACAATCATCCCTCACCAAATGTAAAAAGTGTGGTGATTTCGTAATGAATTTGTTGTTCCTCTGTGTTATGCATCTGTTGACTTCAATAAATTTCTCTGTCGAGATTGTTACCACTGTCCTTTTGTATTAATGTGTTTCCATTCAGGATTTTGATGAAGTCCAGACACAACATCACCTTGCCGTTACAAAGGATTGTTCGTCACCTAAGTACAGTAATGACCTGAGTTTAAAGTTGTGAAGTTCGGTACAATAGTTGTAGTGCAGAATATGAAATATGATATCACCGCTGCCGCTATATAAAAGTGTGAAAATAACTTGCAGTGTCTTTTATATTTAGTAAATATTTGTTTTTAAAGATTACAAAATTTATTTAATAAACATTTTCCCTACCAAAATGCAGATTTGGACATCTAGTTTGTCAAATTACTGGTGCAAATTACCTAAACTATCCGGAATTAAGAATTTAAGAATTTTACTGCTCCTAAAGGAAAAAAAAAACTACGAATCTTGATTGTTGTGTTCAACACCATTTTGATCATAGACAATTATGAAAATTTGATATTATCAGCATCTTTGAAGATAAATCATAGGTTTTCCTTGTCACCCAAGGTAATGGAAGAAAAGTGTGATTTCAAGGGTTAATATTTTTGACTTTTGTTAGTACTTCATTGTTTATAGATGTACCCTTTTTTAGAAAAAAGCATTACTGCACTCAATGGTTCAGAAATAAATAATAGTTATTAAACCATTCAAAAGCCTAAAAAAGTAGTCCTTTTAAAAACATGTGCCTAAATTGCCAAAAGCCTGCGCAATATGAATATTTTCATTCCTAAAAGACCTTTTCAAAAAGAGTATACCTCAACAAATTGCTAAATGCACATGATGTGCAATATGCATATTTTAATACGTAACTAAGCAGACACGAGATACGTGTATTGCTGTTTCCAAGACTGCCATTCTTAAAATACTTGTGTTTCCAATGTGACTGGGAAAGTGTCTGTGGAATTCTCCCAGTTCTTTATCAGTGTATTTGCACAATAATATTATTCCCAATGACAATCAGAATGTACATTATTGCTAAGTAAATAGAGATGTTGAAGATTCTACATGTAACATAGCATAACTGCATATTGATTATTTGATATGATAATAATTCCAAATGAAGTACAAACAGCCTTGAAAAGACTTTGGTTTATTCAGTTCTGTCTTCCCAAAGCAAATTGCAAGAAAAAGGGCCAGTTAATGTACGCCTCATGTCTGTCATAGAATTCTGTTTGTCGTTCAATAGAGATGTACTTCCGTCTGTTAAAATAACTTCCGTGAACTTTGTCTACCACAGTTAATATTGTTGTGATGTAAACGTGTTGGCAAAGTGAGTATGTTACCGTACATGTAATTCAGGCCCCAGGTGTTGAAAGAAGGTATTGATTTTTCCCAGTGGAGGGTCCAAAAGGCATCTCCATAAATTATTCTGACATAGTGCTGTGTCTGCATCCGTGACACAGCATCTAGTACTCTTTGGATATCCATAGCATGTTATGAATATTTTCAGACACGATCAATTTTCAGGCATGTTGTTCAACTGTTCAATCCTTTGACCCTTTGGCCCCCCATTTTTTCTAATTTTCACTTTAAACCACACGATAATACATGTATTACAAATAGTTGGGTTGAACTAAAATTAAGAGGGGAAGGGGAGGGAGGGGTTGTGAAAGAGTTTTATTCGCCCCAATATAGAATGGAATAACTTGAATCTCTCCTGGGTTCAGTGTTAAAGACTCTGTGAATTTATCGTTTTTGTTAATGTTGATCACATCTCCTATTTCTTTCGTCGTTACATTGTTTGTCTCAAATACTATTCTAACTATTTCTCTGTAGATTATGGTTCTTATAGACTTAAGGAAACCGGCGTGCATAGCGCCCCGAGTCAGCTAGGTTTCTACAGCTACCGGGCCAAATATGACACCTCACCTACTGGTTACCATGACAGCAGTATGTTTTTGTGCATGTTCATTTCGTTGACCGATTTAAAACTTGCATTTGCTTATATCTTCCATTATCATTCACCCTTTCACCACTATGGTTTGACCCTAACCCATTGTTATTAGTGGATAGGCCGGACCATTCCACATAGAATTGGGTGAACAGGTTAAAACTACTTTCAAATTGTAACTGTATATTTTTCTGATGACATGCTAAACTTTTATAATATTAAAAACAACCTACAAGAATAGCAGGGTGAACTGACCAGAAATACAGTAATTGGTGTTGGAAAATTACCAAAATAATATCACCTATACTTACATTATAAAAATACTAATGTCCAATGTTTGAAGATATATAGTTAGTTGTACTTTTTCTAAAATTTCATTACTTTGATTTAATAAAGTTGTACCTTTGAGTATATTATAATTTCATCAATCGGCTTTAAAATATGTGATTACTCATTTGATTGCCAGTCAATTTCAAACATGAATATCGTACCCTAGCAAAACGCATTTGTGTATTACTTCTAAAGTCCGACAATTTGTATGGCAGAATAGTAAGAAAAATAATGTTTCCTATTTGCCTGAGCGGGTATTTTGCAAAATTTCATCGAAAACTTTAAACATTTTTTCCCTCCAGTGATTTGAAAAATCAGACCAGATTGATTAGTTTATTAATATGACAGCTTTACATATTAGGGCCTGTCATAATTTTGAGATGCTTTTGAGCAGAAAGTCAAGAAAGCTTTCAAGTGCGGGTCATGAGGAAAAAAGGGAAAAAAGTTCATCAAGGCTGTCAGAGGGAAACTGCCAAGGAAAACAAAACAAAATAAATGACATTTGCTCCAGATTAAACCATAGAAATAATGTACCCTTAATAACTATCAAGAGGATATGCATTCAATATATTACCTGACTGTTGAATTTGTAAACTCCCATTGCCCATAGCAACTAAAAGCAATTAATGCTAACCACCTGTTGATCTGCAAGTTGCTTACAAAAATAATCACACTGTCCATCTACCATACATGCTTTTTCTCTGTGGGTGTTCTGCAATGGTTAGTGTGCAGCACGCCATGTTGGTGGTCGCTGCTGTAACTTGCCTTTCTTTCTGCGGCTATAACTTTCTTAAAGCTCGTACACTCCCCAAATGCTGCTGCTCTGTGTTTGTGGGCATTTGAATGTGTTGCAATTTAGAGTAAAAATAGTGTGTTGGTGAAGTATTTGAATCATGCATGCTATTTTCAATCCATGGTGGTGGGAAACACTAGAGTTCATGTTAGTGTGTGTTTTGTCTGTCATGGAATGTCATTGCTCACCTTTCACAGGAAATGTCTTAAGTTTTGTTATCGGTGTCTTCCGTAATCACAATTTCATCATCAGTGGAACATTAAATCAACTTTCCACTGATTTTATGTGTTTTCCTGAATCTAAGTTTCTGACTTGTCATTCATTTTGCCATAGACTAGCTGTGATTTTCATACCATAGAAATATCAATATTATCCAGTCACAGTGTATAATGACTGGGTTTGTTTATACAAAAGTAGATATGCATGATTTATTCATATTTATTTGGTATTGAAAATTCTTTAATTGCCCTGAGACACAGGCATTCTGCTTTTGTGAATTCAGGATGTACTTTGAAAAAAAAAAGGATCTGGTGAACCTCAGTGGAAAGTTGCATTGTTAGATTTTTCACATTCTGGCATGAATTGTGTTGCCATATACATGATGTCGTGCATACAGACTTCATGTCGTGACCGCGACACTCAAAGGAAAACTTTTGAACAGTATTACAAAAGTGTCCCCATTTCCAAAAGGACTGATTATCAGTATACTGCAGTACAGCTTTGATGTTTTTTCGAATATTAATTATTTATTTGCATATAATTATTTGATCACAAAGTATGACATGGCACTGTCGAAACCTTGCTGAGCAACCTGATTGAAATTGTTGCTCAACTCTCCATTGTCATATAGCTATCTTGCTTTGCATATTTTAATAATACATGAATATCAGAACTTTTAATAAAATATGAAATTCACATTTGGCAATCACAATTTTGCCATTAGCTGTAATGGCATATGCTTCACCATGCATGCAGTTTATTTCTGTGATGCATGTCACATGGTAATGGTTGTAACATGACTGATCACCCCCTCCCCTTCCCCTCCAGGTCAGCCTGTGAATGGCAACAACCAAGGTGTACAGTACAGTTCAGATGACGTACCTGTCAGCATAATACAGCCGCCACATGGCAAGAAAACTCTATTCAGGTCTGATTATGGGTAAGTAAAAAAAAAGGGACCAAAAAAAAAGAGAAAGAAAATACATTAATTTAAGGTAGTATGTACCTTGAAAGTGAAAGAGTTAAACTTTTGCCCAAACTTTCCTCAATGAAACTTCTAGCCTTACTTTTTACTGATCAAGAACAAAAAATCAGGGTCATTGTGCAAAGTTGGTACTTAGAGAAACAAATTACCTGACATTTGCATATATTTGAAAATGAAAATGTCTGCTTTTGTGGCGTTAACTCTATGGGGACAAGCAAAATTTTGATTTTGAAAAACTTAGACAATAGAAATGTTTCTTACTCCAAGAGCTTTAAAATGAGTCCAAACAAGTGGTAGATCAGAAAAGAATAAAAGCTTGCGAGTCCGAATATATATCTCTGAGGTGCATTCTATCTTAGTATTAATCTTTTCATTTGTAAAAAACCATGACAAAAATTAATGTCAACTACAGTTTCTTGTTGTCTACAGTTGTTCTACTCCCCAAAGCATGTTGAGATACTCAGTATTCAGCTTGTCAACTCAGCCTGTACATGTGTAGACTGCATTGTTATTGTTGACAAAGTGAATTCTGGTCTTGACGAGAATTCAAATAACAGTGCATTTTACACATGTGGGACGCTGTGTTGACAAGCTAAATAGTGTGTGTTTTAACATGCCTAGAACAAGAACTTGCATTTGACATAAATAACAAAAATAGTTTAAAAGTCATCAATAGTTACTGCTGTCCCTTTAAAAAGCAGATGAGTCACAAAAATTGAATGATATCATAAGGAAAAAAAGTACTGACAAATAACATTGCACTTATTTTCAGTAAATTTGATATAACTAAGGCAATTTTTTCAGATATTTTGCTAAAATTTGATCAAAAACTGTAGTCACTAAAGAGTTATATCCATTTGGTCCAAAATATAAAAAAAAATTACAGAAAAAAAAAATTGGTCAAATGTTGCTCTACAATTTTGGTGGGAAAAATTAAAGCACTCAAAGGGTTAAATGTGAAGATTATAAACAGCTGTACAGTAAGTAAATCTTTTCACCTACATATCATCCAAAGTGAAATTGAAGAAAACTGATAATCAAGTGTCAAGTGTGATAATAGATGTCTAAAATGCTCCATAATAATTGTGAAAAATTAACAATGATCGAATCCCAATACTCGCTGATTTCATTATTGTGATATTTTCAGCTCTGCAGAGGAAAGGAAGAGACACTATCAAAAGAGAGACGCTGATGAAGACATCGCCAGATTTAGAGAATACAAACAGCAGCAAAATATGATGGCAGCTGAAGAGAAAAGAAAGGTGAGAGGTTAAAGTTGAATGAACTTTAATGTTTTATAAGAGAATGTGACCGTGAGAATTTTGTTCAAGTTCTCGTTGCGCATATGGTGATTTGTCCGTAGACTGATCTGATAATCCGTGGGATTATAAAACAGGAACTTCAACTGCGCAAGGTTTAAATGGAGGATTTTCTCCAGACTAGATTACACAACTTAGCATACACCTGTACGTGTTGCTTTGCTATAAAGTGACAAATTAAATTCAACCAACACTTTTAATAGTGAAATAAATATTCTCTGGATAAATATACTATAAGTAGATCATACAGTGTTCGCGGTAACGTTTTTCTCCTCGCGTACGGCATATGCATTAGTCTGCTAAAATTGCGTAATGGCTGTATTCGAATGCGTAATTTCACTTCGGCACTCGATTGATGAAATAAGTGACTACAAAATACAATTTGCCGTTCAATAAACCTAGTCACTACATATTCGGATTGAATGATGTAAGATTATTTTAATGGAAACAGTTTAACGAACAACTTGAACAACCCGGCTGTGTTTCAAACATGCTGAAACGTAACAGTGAAGGTATACATGTGACCGTCAAAACATCGGACAACCAAAGTTAGAGTTATTGCAGCTTATCCAGTCTTGATATGCCTTTTGACAGCGGATTTCTGTACATCGGCCGAACCACGGGTAAATGCATTCCGCTTTCCATTTTTTTCACATAATTGGCAGTACAGCAGTGTCTTGTTGTTGATTACACCAAAACGTAATCATGGATATTCAGTCATCCACTGCTCTTGGTAGGGTACGTGTGGTTGTGGACGGGATTTTTTGGTAACCGGTGCATCATCATCACGGCTCACGGCTTCACTGTGGTGCTGATCCCCTGTTGTTGTATCGGCGACAACAGGACAATACGTCGTGGATTCCGACATGGGTTCAATTTCACTGCGCTTCTCCGTGTTCTCCATGTTTGGTTGCCCGGTAGTGTCTTTCGATTGACCCTCTGAATCATTTTTTTCATGGACTCATGGAGCAAAGTTGAAAGAAAATAGAGTTGTTTGCTTTGATGCCATGCTGCATGTGTGCTTTGATCAAATTTGGGGACAGTGATGATAGTGAACAGTTGGCATTTAATTTGTTGCAACATTTCTGTCAATCACTCACTTTGTGTGATAAGTTTCAGAAACTATCGCTCGCCTGAAAATTAGCAACGTAATTCATAGGCACAGCTGACATGATAAAGTGCCTTTGAACTACGATGCCGATTTTTCAGACCACGCCCAGAGAATCCGAAACTTTCCACACAAAATGAGTGATTGACAGAAATGTTGCAACAAATTTAATGTCAAACGGGCACTCTTCTCGTCTGGTTGTCGTCTAAGCTCGGTCGCGGGGAGTGCTTTTGGAAACATTTTTACTGTTTTCCTTTGCGTATAGAAAACGCATAACAATGAAAAAAATGCGTAGAAAGTAAATTTCAATGCGTAAATGCGCACATTTTTTGCGAAACGCAAACTCTATCATATCTAATCAGATTTCTGGGAAAATTTTCCATCTTACCGTAATATGATTTCTTTTGAATACCCAATAAATTACTGATTAACGTAATTTTTGTGCTTGACATGATAGGACCTAATGATGTTGAAGTCATATCAACCCTTTGGCAAAATGGGTGGTGGAGCCCCTCCGCCAAATCCAAGACGGACGAAAAATATCATGCAGATGGACTATACGGGTAGAAATGAGGTGAGTAACCATGGTGATGGAATATCCATAAATTTCACATCAAAGGTACAGTCGCTTTAGGGTTGGATTTATCAATTGTGGCTAGCTTCTTGAAGAACAGTACAGATGGAACAAATAATTGAAAACTACTGTAAATAAAGGAAAATAACGTCTCCAGAACTTACATTAATGCCCCCTTAATATACTTTGGCTATCAGTGAGGGAGGTAGAGTTCTCTAGCTAGCTAGCTGTGCGAATGTTAGTCTTCAGGATAATTATATCATTATTTTAATTATGGCAGTTCCTAGAATTAGTATTGGCAGTATTGCAGAATAAAGTCTTATAAACCCAGTGTTGTAATTCATTCATGTTTTATTGTATGGCTATAATGTGAAACAGCCAAATCATGTCACTTTTGACACTAAAGATTTATTTGCCTAGGTAAAGCAACCCAAATGTTTGCAGTATGTACATGTGAATTGGTTTATAACATATTTAAGATATAGATGATAAATTTACAGGCAGGGAGATGTCAAGTTCAGGGTGCTTATAGGAACAGGATTGTACATTAAAGGGGAGGGGGAAGAAGCAAACACAAAACACATCTGTGTAGAATATCTAATCTACAGATTACACAAGTAATGTTATAAATTTAAATCACTTTATTTATCAAATATCACTGTGAAATTGAATCAACCAATGTATAATTAACACCTGTTTAATGTAGTTATTAAGATTTTAGCAGTATTACCGTAATATTAAGTATAAGAAAATAGAAGTGTTCGTCAACCCTGACATCTCCACTTCAGGAAAAGTGAAATTTAAACAGGTAGTGCTGAAAATTGACATAAATTTTAAACTTGTGAATGTATTAGTGGGCAGTGTGACCTACATATCTTGTCAATTTGCATATATCCAAGGTTACCAATTGCAAACAGGGTTTATGATGTGTGGGGCAGAGTACATTAAGTGGATTTGCTATCAAATGTAAATACCAGTGGGATTTAAACTTGACAGAACTGTCAAATGTACTGCTTGATAAGCAGTTTACTTAAGGTCATGCAAAACAGTAAAATCTGGCAGAAAACTGAGTGACAGAAGCATTAATATCATGTATTATTGGTAACATTCATGTGGGCCTGTAAGAAAACTTACGAGAGGTCACATGACTTTCCACACATTTAGCTTGGATTGTCATTTTTTCTCAAGAGGCAATGACAGTTCGTTCTTAAATTCCATAATTACAATGGCAGTGTGTTCACCCTGAATTGCATATGTCATATTCTGCACACCTTGCGAAATTTATCGGTACATCTTTGACATTTTATTTCAGTTTTAGAAATTGACCTTCACATACTGTAACTGCATTTGTAAATCATGTATTTAAGAAATCTTTTATATTGTATGCAAGCTTAACCCTTTGAGCACCAAAGTCAATTTTTGTCGCCTTTATAGAATTATACCCAAGTCACATTCTTTTCAGAATTTTGTCAAAATTTTGATAAAGAACTGCAACAAATTTAATGTGATGGCCATTTGGTCAAAAATTATCAAAAAAAATTGCAAAAAATACCTAAAAATTGGTAAAATGTTGCACTGAAATTTTGATGGGAAAAATTACAGCACTCAAAGGGTTAACATCTGTGGTCTCATTTAAGGGGGGTAAATGACACATCCTCAAAAACATGATACCGGTACGGGGTGACACAAGCCAAGATATCATAACATGACCCACCACTTTCCTGTATTCATTCTGTATTCTCAATCTGAAAATAACTTTCCATTGCATTCTGGTCCAATGGGCTTTCCACATCCTTACTCGTTTGCTATAACCTATCACATGCTATAACCTATCACATGCTTAATCTTTCAGATTATTCTGAGTGATCATCGAAATGTAAGTGTTAAAATTCAATCAACTGCATGTTGCCATAGCGACAAGTTCCACCACCTTTTGCTTTGGGCACCATGACGTTACTACAATCATTCTTTTCATTTCATATTAAGTCACTTCTAAATTTTAGTTTGAATTTAAAGCATATACCGGTATATATATATATATATATATATATATATATATATATATATATATATATATATATATATATATATATATATATATATATATATATATATATATATATATATATACTGACAATAGATTGCATGGTTTTAAATGGATGTTGCTCCATTTTGATCTCTTTGGATGTGAAGTATATTGTTACTTGAGAAGACTAATTGTTTAACCCTGTCATCCCTATATTTTGAATGAATAATGGAACTTTCCTGATTGCCCCTGTTGAGTAGACAAATCGTACTATTAAGAAACAGGGATGGCCAAGAGTTATTAATCACTTGTTAAAAAATAAAGTAATAATGTCATACAATATTGTGCATGCTAAATAAATTGTCAGTATTTTATATTCACCAAAAGTGTGAAATTGAAATTTATTTTCAGTGAATTTCATTATTCATTGGCACAAATGACTGAATACATTCTCATTCGTTTCGCTTAATGTAATACAACAAAATTGAAAAGTCTATATTGTGTTCTTGAAAAATGTTAACAAGCGATTCACCTCATTAAAACTCTTGAAGGTGAGACTGACATATAGTGGGCCCATGCCTACCTCTAGCACAATTCAACATTATCTTCCGAGGCATGATCGTATTGACACAACATGAAAGGCTCTCTAGATGAGCACTGATTTAATATGTACCTTGAGAATTGTATGGCATTTGGTTCTTTAGATGCAGTTTTGAAGTATTGTGAAATGGCCTTTTGCAAAGTGTCCTTTGTTGCAGCCAAATATTTTTATCAACTGATAACACTCTATACAATTGGGCTGAAGAATCATAGTTCATAGTTCAGAGGTCAATTCTTATCTGAAATCAATAGCCCTGCTTTGATTTAAAGCTGATAGATAATGTGAAGGACCCAATCTCACCAGGTGGCAACACAATTATTGACTGTGAATGTAGTTTATTTGGTCAGAAAGATTTAGCAACTTTTATAGTATTTTGACGATTTTTGTTCTTAAACTTGATTTTATTTTTTTCTCCCCAAATTTAGTATGTATAAATACGAAATATTAGCCTTGTAAATACAATATTTTGTTATTATAATATTATGTAATTGCTGACAAATGAATACTATTTAAGTCCAACTGTAATATTTGATATTACAAGGTAGTGTTGACAAAATGAACACTAGTCATTGTAATGTAGACATTTTGACACTGTTTTTGAAAGATGACCAAACTGTGTTGTACAAATGGAACAAATGGGGTTTATGTACAGGATAAATCTCTTTATCCATCTTTTAGTGAAAGACAATGAAACTAAAAAAGTGAACACAGCTAAGGATTGCTCTGAAATTTGGTCAGAGTAGAGGTGGTTTTCAACTGTATCATATCTGTGTTGGAGTGCATAAGAAACAAACAAACAAATAAATAAATAAATAAAAATAAATAAATAGATTATGTGATATTCTGTAAATTAACCTGAAACCCCATATAATCATAATCATTGATGGTCCATAATTAATAGTATATATTGACAGGCAAATTTATAATCAGTGTATAATTGCAATGACTCTCTCCTTACACGCTGCTTGTTGTCACAAAACAGTTGAATTGATTTGCAGTCTACCTTATCAACAGAAAAGTTTGCCATGCTCACAAAATTTCTTTAAATCATGGACAATCTTATCAGCATATGTGATGGAAAGTTTGTTTGCAGTGATCTTGTACAGTGTCAATGTCATGTAAAATTAAATAGACATGGTGCCCATGAATGGTTGCCATGGCAGGTAGGGTGATTGTAACTATGGCAATATCAGTTGTTGTTACCATGGTGGTGGGTTGTGTTGTGTGGTGGTTTTTGGTGAATAGGGTGTAGTTGAATTTCAACAAAGATGTAGTGGCATATAGATTCAGAAGAACATTCCACAATGCGTCATTTCATTCCTACAACGACAAAGCAGGTGACTTCAACTCCTCAATCTTTATCCCTTTCACCCCCGTTTTAGTCTAGAGGTCCAAGAAAACAATGACATTGTACAAAAACTTTGCTTGTGACAGGGCAAACTCATCTCTTTTAATGAAATTATAAATTTTACTCATATTGCTTCAATTCTAGTTTTCTTTTACAATTGAACTTAATCTCCGTAGTAAACTGCACATAATTTAATGCAGTGGAAAGACTTGAGCTTGAGATTCCTAACTGCTCACCTAAAATAATGCTTAAACCAACTGTTACATAAATAGTGTGTCCACAAGAGGCATTGAATTAACACTGAAAACAACAGACCACATCACCAAAACAGAAAATGTTCAAAATTTGTGAAACAAAATGGAATCACTTCCTGCAAGATATTCCGTAGGTGAGCTTCTGTGTTAATCAGCCCCATATCAGTGTTGCATATCAATACTCTTGGTATATATGCTATGGTTCCTGTGTGTTGATTGGTTAAAGATCTGAGCGTGAAGTCACTGTGTCTTTGTCTTTAGCGAGTAACAGTTGTGATCCATCTAATAATGTAAGAAACTCATTTATTCTGTGACGTTTTGTCATTTATTTTTGCATATTAGTTTGACTTTGGCAAGCCAGGTGCAGGTGCTCCCAGGCGGTCAGAGTCGGGCAGCGTCGTGACAAACCTCCGGTCCGACAATGAAATCCACTTCCAGAAGAACAAAGGCGGACTGACCACAATAAACAACCACAAACGCTACACAGAGGGCATCGACAATGCCAGGCGTTACCACAATGAGTTAGGTAAGTTTATTTGAGTTGATATCCGGAAAATCTGGCTTCTTTTGAAAGCATTGTTGTTCCATTTTTATGAAGGCTGACTGTACATTGGGTGTCTTGAAAAGACATTGCAGTTGTTGTGCAGGTTGCTGAGTGAACGTAGGGTTTTTCCGCAATGCAAGATTATGCCTTTCAGTTATTGTAATATCTCATATCTGCAAAGTTTATTTTTGAAAAGTACCTTGTCATGATAAAGAATCCAGTTTTGACCCAAATTTAGAAGAGAGCTTCAATCATTTTTATTCACGTTGCTGTGAAAAATATATTCCAAATTTTCAGATTTTTAATGAAGAAAAGCAAAATTTTTGAACATCAGGTTTGAGCAGTTTGCATTGGAACACAGTCCCTCTGTGATGGGAAGTAAGAAAGTGCTTGAACAAAAGGGATTTGCATGGATGATGTGTGCTATTAACCTATTCACTACATAATTTGGCCCAAACCCAATGTTATCAATGGTGAATAAGGACCTGTCTACAGTGAATTGGGGTGAACAGGTGTAATGAAAATTATAAAACCTTGTGTGCCTTGAAAAGATTGTTAGATGAAATTATTGCATGCTCAATGATGTTGTACTGAGAAAAAAACTGACAGGACAATTTCAAAATTGCAGATTAATGTAGCGACACAGTTGCTATGGTAACTTACTTAAAGGTATATCCTACATATCCTTCCAAAGGTCAAAGTTCATGCAGAGCACAATCATCATATTTTGAATTCATAGCATTGATTCCATAGATTCTTCTATTTAGTTTCCCAGCTAAGATCAATGTTTTTTCTTTTGATGTACTGTGTTACTGCGTAGACTAAAGCCTTTATACAGTGATCAGCTATTCCGTTCAAAGATGCAAAATTTAAGAAACACCACGAAATTACGAAATTCCTATCAAATAGTGACAGTCTTTTAGATATATATTTTTAGAGTTATGACACTGTCAAATGCAGGTGACATACACTTCACTCTCTCTGTTTACACAATTTTCGGTTCAAATCAGGCATTTTTATATCTAGCCAAAAAATATTCCACATCTTGCCGATTTCTTGCTCTATGGAGGGGATTTGATTTGTCATAACGAAAAAGGTGTCAATTAATCCGTTTGTTGTGTGTGAACTGCTGACTCTTATTGACTATGCCTTAGCACACTTTTATGAATTGTTAATTTTCATACCACACCAAAAGACTGTAAAAATGGCAGTCTGCGAGTGATTCCTTCAAAAACATTGCAAATGGATCTTTGTAAATGTTGCTTTATATGTATCTGTTGACGGTGATTGTTGT
This sequence comes from Ptychodera flava, assembly GCF_041260155.1. Taxonomy (NCBI): domain Eukaryota; kingdom Metazoa; phylum Hemichordata; class Enteropneusta; family Ptychoderidae; genus Ptychodera; species Ptychodera flava. The sequence continues at coordinate 24,058,909 of NC_091945.1, read as the reverse complement.
CATAGACACATTGACTTTGACTGAGAAATGTTCAGTGCTTGGTTCCATAATGTGTAGACAGTAAAAGACGTCAGTTTTCTTTACCATGTATTTATTCTGCACACCTGAAGGACACTGGGCCACATACCTATCATACCAGTTGTAGAAATCAGTGCTTGTCTCGGGGTGCCGTTAATAGTGAAGAAATACAAGCAAACCCCCTAAGATAATGTTAAATTGTACAACAGCGTGGCATGGGCCTCGTTGCAGTATTACCGTTTCTTCTCTGGGTCCATAGTAAACATGTTACAACAGTAGAGTAATTTGATTCACATTGTGTCCATCAGATTTGTGTGCTAAAGGCCAGATGTCAAGACTCTATCAACTTGCAATAACTGGAGTTAACTTAAAATGACTCTGTACCCACATTTAAATTCCAATTGGTAGAAAATTTTCACAGTCCAGCCCATCAACATAGACCTGAAATATAACAGCTGCAGACCATATGTGTTCCATGAAACATTAAAGTGTACATTCCCCTACAACTGACAATATTGTATTTAGATAGAGATCAAGGTTGTAAGAAAATTACCCATGTGTCAAGCCGTTTTGGGATTTTCTCATAATTTAGCGTTCCTAATCGACAATAATGACTTTCCTTTACAATTCCTTGCAGAAAATTTAGCACTTGAACAAAGAACAAAGAAAGAAATAGAGAAATACACCGACAGAGAAGGAGAAAGAAAATCTGTGAGTATTGAATTACGATAAAAATCTGCAGCACAGTTTACCTAGCTGCAGTCAGTAGCTTACATGTATTTCTGAAATTATTTCCTTCAATGTTATCAGGCAGACACATTTTTGAACGTTGTACCAAGACTGAAGCCAAGCTAGAAATATTTCCCCTTTTGTAGTATTTTAGACAATTCAGTCTACACTTTGCATCTCTTTCAGCCTTGTCTTGCACCATGTTGTATTTTGTACACAGTACATTTTCACTACATCTTCGCACACTGTAGTTTCACTTAGGTCACCAGACTTCCCCAAATATTTAACATTAGGAGACAGTAGGTCGTAGGCAAAGTATCTGATGTGTACTTCAGCTGGGTTGATTGAAATGACAACGGGTTGTTCACGACTATCTGGTTCCCAGGCTATGAATTGCATTTTCACTTTAAAGTGAAAAAATCTTCTCGTAAGAAACTCTTCAACTTGCAGTAAAATTTTGTTTGGTATAGAAAGGTTTCTTATGAGAGTTGTCATTTAGATTTATTCAAATCATGATGAAATTGTGTGCTCTTGAGTTTGAGGGATATTGTCAGTTGGTAAAAAAATTTCAGAAACTTTATCTGGTATTTGTTTTTAATAAGTCTTGTTTTGTTGAAAGATTTAGCACGTAGGAAATGCTTTGTTGTGATATCAAACAAATGTAACTATATTAGGTCGGAAGATTTCAGTCACACAGTCAGGACACAACACAGAAATTTGTTAGTCATACAAGTAACAGGTGCTCAGGAAGGTTGTTCAGTTTTATTATGAAGAAGCTGGACTTTATCCCCGGCTTTTGTTGTACTTCCCATTTGTTGGTATATGAGATTTCTGGCAAACCAACAAAATAATCTTTTTTTTTCTACAACAGTGCCACTGACTAAGTTTGAGCACTTCAATCAATGAGATTTTTTTGGGGTTATTGATATTTTTGTTTTTACATTTTGCATGTTCTTGTATTTTTTCACGGAAGTTGCCTTTAAAAATTTGCCCAGTTTTAAGGAAAAATAATGTTTAGCATCTCGTATATACCTATGGAATGCAGGTTGAAGTTGCTGTAATGTACCACTGGAATTAAGTCCACATACCTAGATGTTCTCAACAATTTATCTGGTCACAAGTCATAGGGCATGTAAATTTACACTGGGTTCCATAACTTTGTCCTCGGATTATATTGGATTCAACAGTTATTAGCTAAATGTCAAACGCGATTAAAACAAATTGGTTCACTGGATTAAAGTCGTCAACTGGGAATGAAATGATGTGACTATCAATTTTTCTTTTGCTCTTCAGTGGGATTACAACCCTTTCGGCAAACCCGGCGCTGGAGCACCAATCAAAACAGATTCAGGTTAGTTTAGGATTATCAGATCAGCACAGAAGTCGTAACCTTCAATTTGTTTGATCAGCTGTTTTCTGCATGAAAGTCAAAGATTTGCCCAAAATGCACTGTTTTGTATAGTATTGCATATTTATATCAGAATGTATCCCCATGGACATTTTTTCTGTCACTCAAATTTTTTCAAAATTTTTTTTACGTAGTTTTGTGACAGTTGAAATTTAACCTCCATAGAGAATACAAGCGAGTAGCTACCATTTTGAATTTCAAACAGCAGTTGACATCAGTGGAGTAATTTGCTTCTCTGATCCCAAAATTTTCAGAGTTAATTTTCTTGAGGAGAGTTTGAACATTAGTTTGAAACTTTGTTGCTGGTCACCTATTTCCTGATAAATTGCCTGATGTATCGGCCAGGTTCGCTTATGAGAAATCTTTCTGAAATGAAAGTGCTGAGTTTCATCGACTTACACTTGACTTAGGGTGTAATGAAATCAGAACAGACTTATGAATGTGTTTCTTCATCAACCAACGATCACAGAGATAACAAAATCTAAAATCTGAAATCTAGGAGCAAATGTTACTTTTTCCTAGAGAAAAAAATTTTACAGTTTGCTAATTATATCAATGAACTTGGACAGACGAGAATATATGTAGGACTACCAGCCAAAACCACTTGATTCACCTTGTTTCAGTCAAACCTTTCACCATAATGGTTTGGCCCAAACCCATTGTTATCTGTTTGGAGTATGGACCTGTTCACAGGGAATTAGGTGTGAACAGGTTAAAAAGTCAGTATGCTTCTGTTTTCAGGTCACCTTAAAGCTGGCCGAGCAGTAACCCTAACCAATGACACTTATGAAATGAGGAATGCGGAAACTAAAAAAGTTTACAGGGACATGGCCAAACCAAGAGGTAAGTAATATTCAGATGTTTATGAAATTTCATTTTGGTCTGACAACAATACCAAATAAGTTGAGTATAGTACATCTAAATTACAATCCTCAAAACCTGTGCAATTGCAGAGGTTTACTGTTTTGTTTATCAGACCAAATGCATCTTCTAGGGCTGCAAGATCGTGCTTAACAGTGCTTGGCATGTTGAAAGCACGACCACTGGTTTGTGGAAAAAATCCCGTACTTTGTAAACTTTTCCAAGAGTGCTGCTATTTTCTTCAGGCATTCACCAGAGGTGAACAAATCATGACCCATATGACCCACAGGCTTGTTTCTGAAAAAAATCATAGAGAAATACATATGCTGATATTTTTTTTTCGTTTTTTTATTCACAGTTGTGAGGGATGAGCCGCCACCACTCTGGAGGGAGGTATGTGCACGCAGTTTGGTCTGTTAATTGTAATAGCTGTTACAACTTACACCTGGTGTCCCATTTCCATGTTTTATGTTTCTCTCCTATATGTTTAATTGTTCATTGTTTGTAAATTAAATCCACTTCAGACTGTGGTCCCAGGTACACTTTCCTCTCTTCATCATACTGTCCATAAAAAAGTTCATAATATGGATTAGAAAAAGTGCAATGACCCTCTGATTTCAGCTGTGCTGTGCAAATGAAGTTTGAAGTGAAACACAATGAATGAAGACTTTGTCAACGAAGATCCAAAAACTTTCATTCCAGTTTCTGTTCATGGAGTTGAATATTTAGGATGTAAATTTGAACAAATGAACATTTCAAATGCAAAGCTGAAATCAGGAGGCTGGAGAAAGAAAATTTCCTGTTTGCTGGGAGGTCATGTGCACTGTGGGAAGTGTCTTTTACCGTAGCATTTCAAAATTAATTTTCACATTGGAATTCATCCGTGAGGAAGCTTACAATACCACTGTCTGCCCTCCATCTTAATTCTGTCTCCTACTTTTCTGTCTGTGGAGGCCCAAGTTTGCCATTGAAAACAATAGGATCAGGCCAAACCGCGGTCTTGCTATACAGAGTGAAGTACACACCAGAGGGCGCTGTTTTAGAACAATTTAGCCTGTTACTAAAAGCTTGAAGCTGACAGGCTACTGACATAGTCATAAAATTACATTAAAGGTTGACACTCCAACAGCAAAACATATGGATGATACTGTTTATTGTCAGTTTAGGGTAAAGGACTCATGGAATTTTGTTTGAAAAAAATATATCACTGGTTATGGCTGACAAATTTGATGCCATATTTTGTCCAATATAAAAACAAGCTCAACATGAAAATAACATTGGAAAGTGATGCGTTATATCATAATCTTTATGATTTTTTTAATGCTTACTTGAAAGCCTGTAAAAGCCCAAGAAGTGAGGAGATTGTTCGCTTCACTGTAAATATCCGGTGAAGAGTCAGTGTTTACCTGTACAGTGATCAGAAATAATATGAGGACATATGTCCTACAAAGCAAAACATTTCATCACAACACTCAGGTTTCTTATGTAAGCTCATGAGAAGACCGATTGCAGGTACTCTTTGTGGATCATTCTGTCTCCGGTGTGTTCAAAAACACAAGGGAACATGCACATGCACAGCTAAAAACTTTGCCGATGATATCTGAGATTCAGTAGCAGAGTGAAGTACAGCGATTTCTCCAACTGCTTGGGCACTGCAGATGCTCGGTACAAGTTACTGATCATTTGCATCAGTGATCATAAGGCAAAAACATTTAAACTTGAACTTTAACAGGACTGGGGTAGATCGTCAGATTAATTGTTGGTTTCAGGGAAATAGGTATCTGGATAATCGGGTTTCTAAGGTATGTCGTAGCTTCACGATAACATCATAAAGACTGTAATATTTTAATTAATTAATATATAAATGTCAATAATAATAACATTGAACATATTAATCAATTAACTACATTAATTATTACTATACGAAATATACATACATAAATATTTCATGTATTAATTGACAATGTTAAGCCTGCATTTTACCACCTTTGCAAAAATTATATTTTTGCAGTTGCAGATTTAATGTCAATTTTTAAGACCCTGTAATGTATTTTATACCTATTTTAAGATTTTTTCAAAGTTTGATTCTCTGCAAGGACAAGGAACATAAGTAGCTTTTGAAGTTCACATTTTGTATTTGATGCCTAATGCTTCTTGAAAAATTTGACTGAATTTCTTCAAACTCGCAAATGTTTTCATTCATTCATTCATTCATTCATTCATTCATATCAAAAGCATACTCAGTTGTATTCAATGTACATTTTGACTATTTCATTTATAATTAGGCTTTAATGATACTTAGCGAATTTGGCGAAATGTCTCTGCCAGATGCTAAAAAATTTTGTATGTTCTCCAGTCAAACTGTGATTAGTATATCCATCAGATTTGTTTCCAAAGATTGTGCAAAATGTTTCTGCAAATATGACAAATATCACGAAAACAAAACGGATCAATGTTGATAATTTACTACCGAAAGTAAAAAATGATTTGCAGAAATTGTGAAAGCTCTGCAGTGATTTAAATTTGCCCGTAGAGCATGTGATTTCTATCGTGATTCTAATGTGCACCTGGTGAATGGCAAATCCCGGTAAGTGTTGGATATCGATCCCAAATATTCGAAAGTTGGTGACCTGTTTGCAAATTTGTTACAGTCGGGGAACATGGAGCCTGAATATGAACAGGCAAAGGAATACATGCTTGGAGACAGGGGTCAAGTCATGGATGGTGCATACCATACGGAGGCAAGTTGACCCTGCACACATGAACTTTGACCTTTGAACTTATGCAAAGAGTAAAAGGTCACCGATGTCAAGTTGCATCATTAAAACGTGAACTGTTTCTCTGTAAAAGGAGGGAGGGGTTAAGTGGCCCGTATCAATATGTTGCACCAGCTAATTTCTGCAGTGTTGGCATAAATAATTGTATTTTTATGACATTTTTAGTGCTGTGCATATCCCTGTATTTGCTGTAGAGAATTAGAACGAGCCAGTGTCGTAGAAACTGCCGTGAAACTGCCATGGCCACCATTGGAATAGTATATAGCTCCGGGATGTAATTTGTTCCAAAACTTTTTGTAAGTTTGTGAACTAGTCTTTCCTAGCTGTGAAGTATGTTGAAATAGACCTGTTTTCATGCAGGCTTCTTTGTAACAGAGGTGAGACTATGAACATGACACAAAAATTCTTGACAAATTATGTCTGTATATATATAGATGAAGTGTAAACTGATGAAAAGGGTTATGCGTAAAATGTACAGGGACTTTGTAGTTCATTGTCAACAATGAACAGTATGTACATGTACGGTTTTCCAGCAGTACGGAGTAGTAAATCACCAAGTGAAAGTTTTGAAATTCTGCAGTTTGTAAGAAATATCATGAATGAGAAACACTGTATTCGTTTAAGAGTTAGAGCCATAGCAGACAATTTCCTAACTGACAAGATTTTATTAAATCTGCATAGAATAATATCTTAGGTTCTATGTCAAGTATGTCATGACGTTTGACAAGCTACTGCACTTATCCAGAGGTGATGGAAATTGAATATTTAGTGATCTGCAGAAAGAACTTGTAGCTGTTATTGAAGATCGCCTCCAGGGATCCTTTGAGCGCCAAAGTCAATTTTTGTCGCCCTTATAAAATATACTTCACTCAATATTTTTCAGAGTTTTGCCAAAATTTGATAAAAAACTGTTGCCAATGTTTCGTGATGTCCATTTGGTCCAACATTATCAAACAAATTACAGAAAAAGTCATAAAAATTGGTAAAATATTTGACTTAAATATTGGTGGGAAAACATTGCAACACTCAAAGGGTTCATCAAATATTTAGAGACCATAATACCCCATGCGAAACTTGAGCATAGTTTTCCATCCTTCTTTCATGAAGACCGAAGCATTTTAGTTTTAAAGTATTAAGAGTGTACAATCAGCATGACTTTTTTGAAGATGCAGAGACTTAAAATGATGTTAATATAAATTTCAAATAACAAAAAGTCACCGAATCAAAACATTATTTAAGGCTTTGTAAGTAAAATGTAAGATTGTTGTGTGTAAGGCAAACTGTATCAAGAAAATTGAGCTGTATAAACTTTGAGATGTAAACTGTAAGGGTATTATATTCTTTTGGCACTTCTTCAAGAATCTGACGACTGTAAAGTCACCGTTCCTAACCATAATGGAATAATATCTTCCCTTTTCATCGCAGAGACATGGAACATTTGCTAGCTGTAGGCTGTTAGAACTTTTGTATATGCTGACTGTTGTCTGCATTGATTGCACTAACCGTAAAGCAATAGCTGCCAATTGTGTTCTTTTTGTAGTCCTGTGTGTTTACTACCTACACCTGTATATTCTTACATCTGCCTTCTTTGAAGTTAGTCTCACCTTTCACATTCTTGTTTGCCTGTAAATGGGATTTGTGGGGCAGTGCAATTTTTTTTTCGGGGGTGGGGGGGAGGAGTGAAGGGGGGCAGGGTTAACTTTGATTCACTCTACATATGCTGCTGCAGTGTCATGAATTTGTCTATTAATAAAAACAAAATTATGTTCACAAGTTTTTAAACCAGTTAATTTGTATACATAGCCAACCTACCCTGAGCAATTAGAATATATTTGCATGAACTTACAATATATGAAGTCTGGAAAAAATAAAGATGGCACATCACTTGCTCAATTTGTCAAATATTTTTTGAAAAAAATACTTTGTGTATAGGGCTTGTCAGTGCAGTTTACAAGAAATCTCATCAAGCTTTGCCTTTATAAATGACACAGTGAATACCTCCGTGATTCTTGTTTTACTTTTTCCCAATTGATTATATTGTTGAAAATTTGTTAAAAGTGTTAATGTAATATATAATTGGACTGTGAAGTAGTTAAAAAGATGTAGATGTGCCTAAATGTAGATGCTGATTTTACATGTGATTTTGTGCAGAAGAAGTGCTGACTACAGACAGAATGGTAAAACATTCATTTAAACGCTTTTCCATTTAAGATTAGATAGATATTTCACATTAGCCATTTGTGTAAATCATGACAGCATCAAAATATTTGGCAGTTATCACATTTTTCTTGTCTTTCACTAGGACAAACACGAGTATGATCCCTGGGGCAAAGGTTACGGAGTACCTAATAGAGATGGACGTGGTTATGTTAAAAGATATAAATGGGGAGATCCCATTGGAGTTAGGGAATATGTAGACCCACAAGCCAAGGTAAGCTTATGTCATGATTAACATAATATCATTGTTAGCATCATCCTCATCATCATCGTCATCATCATCATCATCATCATCATCATCATCATCATCATACACATCATCGTCATCATCATCGGTTATTATCATTATCATCATCATCATCATCATCATCATAAACATCATAAACATCATCTTCATCGTTGTTATCATTACATTCATTATAATGCACAATTCAAAACTCGTTTTGAAACAGTAAAACCAGAACTCTCCACAATGTTATCAATAATTATCCACGAGAAAGACTGAACAACACAAGCATATGCTATCTTGAGAGCTTCCCTCGATTCACATCAAGGTATAATGGAATGAAATCAGTGTTTTCATGCAGTAGATATCATAAACATCAGAAAAAGATAGTACCATCGATATCTGATTGTGATTCATTGGAAATGTAAGAGGTCTGTTTTTGAATAACGTATATTTTCTGAATTTAGGGCGGTGCCTTGGAAACTAAACCTTTTGGTGGTGGCGGCCATCTTGTTGATGAAAGAGGTGAAAAGGTCACCAAGTTCAAGACCACAATGGAACAAGACAAGTTTGGAGGTGAGATATACATAATTAGAGCAACAAAAAGAATGATAGTTAACTTTCTGGAAATTTTGTTTATTTATTTCTTTTCTCCAAGCAAGTGACCTGCTACATGAGAAATATTTTCACAATACTAACTTTAATCATTTTTTGATTGATCATAAGGTTTCAGCAATGTGCATATGATTGTTACTGTCCCTATTAATATCTTATCTATAGTATCAAACATATTTCTGAATCATAAAATGAGTAAAATATTAATATTTCATTATTCAATATAACTTTCTGTATTATTATTCTGGTGAATGATCTGAACATTATTGAAAATGTTGGGTTTTACTTGAAAACTATACGTGTTTCCCTGGTAATTACTTCTGTGGTGAGAATAAACAAAGGCCCAGGAATCGTACGTGTATTGTACATAATGCAATTTTAATATCACTGCTCTGTATAAATGATGAGCTTACAATTACACTGTAAAAATGAATAATGAAAGGCCAATTGTCAAAGGAGTTCATCATCTGATTATTTTTTTCACGTTTCTCTTTCAAACATAGCAACATTTATGAATGCCACCTGACACAACACATCTTCATGATTTTATCACGCACATTAATTGGTCAAATATCTGACAGCTTCACAGAATGCTCTGATCAGCTTCTTATTACTTGATTTTCGTTGTATTTTTTTGTAAATATCCAATTTTAGTGCCTGTTGAGAAAGGCGAAGGCTGGTCAGAGGCGTATTCTGCTATTTATGGAGATATAGGTATTGGACAAAAGTGACAATTCATTTGATCAACTTTTGATATGACAATCAGGAAGCTCCTAAACTATTCCATTGTCAGCATGTCTTAGCTCTGGTCTGCCACTCATGCACGCTCTTCCAACCCATTTCAAACAGACTTATCCTTGTTTGAAGATAAATTGACTCCGTAGTTTCTTAATGCAATTTCTTTTCCGTAAATAATGCACTCTTCCTGGTGATTTGAACTCTCATAATTTTGCGAATCAGTTTACACTTTTAAGTTTTACTTTGTATGAATGTCAGATTTCTGGGAGGAGGCTGTGATAAAAACAAAAGATTTTCTGTGAGCAGTGATGATGGCGCACTTTCAAAGCAGAAGAAATATGCCAACTTGTATGTGTGATTATATGATTCTCACTATTGGTTTTCTCACATCTGTAAAGCAACAAATACTTTTAACCAACATTATAATCTAAGAAACAAATCATCAGGCCACAGAGTTTAAACTCAAAATGTTTTACTTCTGCATGGATTTATTATTAAGTGCAAATGTTACGGTAAATTTTCTTGCACGTCAGATGTTTATACTGCACAATCATAGTTTGCACGTTAAAGCATGAAGATGCAATTGAACTTGTGCAATGAATGCATGAATATGTAAATTATCAGTTTGTTATTCAACAGCACTGACGAGGAATCTCCTTTTTTATAAAAATAATTTTGCATCTTTAAATGGTCTTTTAAAGTGGCACAAGTGTTCATAGCAACCACTGTTGATCCATATTATTCATGTTGCTGACAAGAGAGTTTCATTTTCGCACAAAGCATGCTACAGCGTGGTGCAATAGTAATGAAAAGTTTGAAATCACATTCGTAATTGTACACTTTTTCTTATCAAAATCAGTTCATGATGGTTGAAATATCAGAATGCCACCAGATAAGTGATTGTTCTCTCAATGGTCAACATGCAAATAACATGAAATGGAGCCTGTGGTTGAATGAACACTATGAAATTTTCTTCTGTTAAATGCTTGAAATGTAGCATTTCTTATGCATGTAAATTACTTGGCAGCTGTTCTAAGCAATTTGGTTTCAGTGAAACTGTTTCTTCTGTTACAGAATGTCATACTTTGGACTACAATTAATTACATGTATATATAAACTGTCTGCAGTAAAAATGCCATTTGTAGTTGACATACAATATGTTACACAATTGGTAGTTTTGGATTTATTTGTGTTTGTAATACTGTTCATTATATTTGCTATATGTCATTACAAAAGAAATGTACAAATCTAAGTTGCAGCCCCTTTAGTGGCTGTACTAGAAGTTACACCTCGTTGAGGTGATGAAAAGTAACCAAAATAGGAAAAACTGATAGGAAAAACCCATAACATACATGTGAATTTCACTGAAATCAGCATTGTAAAGAACAGCTGTAAGCATTTGAGAAAATACATAATGAACTAACAAGTTCCATATATGAGCATATTGCAGCATATTAAAGTTATCAAATTTACTATCTTATGCATATACAGGTGGCGTGCATGGTGCAAAGCGGGCGCCAGGTATACACAAGTCCTTTGGATTTTTAGATGTCGGTGTTTTGTGTGGTTTCACTTTGTGTGCATTTTCCTTCTTGTCTCATTTCGCTCTGTTGTACTAACACTGTATAGCCCTGACAGCTGTGGCATTTCAAAATATGCTGTAAAAACTCTATTTTTCAGGGGGAGGGGGAGATGGTGGAGGGGTGGCAAAATTACAATGAACTATGTTATGAAATTTGATGTTTGAGATGCATTTTAATTCAAGTTATATATTTGATCCCTAAATACAATGTTCTAAAAGTGCAGAAATTGTCTACTGTTGTCTGCAAACACAGACTCTTATGCTGAGGTATTTTTATTGTGATGAAAAATAGAGTTTTTACGGTACTAGTTTTGAGCATGTGCATGTCCTTATGTCCTTGTCCCCAGAATGTTATGATGTCGTTTGAGATTCTTTTGTGCATTGCATATTCTTGTATCATGTCTGTTATGCTACTGTTCTCTTATTGTGTGCATCACTCTACTCTCCATTTATGAATGACTGTATTGTTAAAATTCAGCACTGCTGGAGAAGATTTGGGGAGAACATTTGAAAAATCTAGCTTTTTGTGAGTGAAAAAAATCCTTTAAAATGTTGCATTGTGGGAAGACGTGGGATGGGAAGGATTTCCTAAAGACCGTGACATGTGCTTTCTCTTTTGAATGTGTTCAGTTGTTACGCATTGATTCTGTATTTCATACATAGTACAGTTGCATTGCATGGTTGTAGCATAGTTCAATTCTATGTATATGAACTCCCTTAGAGAACTTCAGAATTCATGAACGAAAACACTGAGTCAGTCATGGAATGTTTGTAGAATGGGTTTTCACCTGAAAAGCAACTTTTGTAATCCTAGCACTTGTTTCCTGTGTTGTATGAAAGCTGAAATACAAACAAGATTTTTCCTCTTTTAGGGGGTGTATTTTTGCTTAGCCAGGGCCATGTATTGCTAAACAATGGTCTCTAATCCCAACTAACACCTCAGTTTTTGTCGAGGTTTTAAAAAATGCTGAAATTTTTCTGGTGAATCGTTTGTCACAGGAAAGTAGGCAAGGATGAATTCAACACCAGCAGCCAGCCTTTGCATCATAACACTATTTCATTCGTTTGACACAACAAGGTCCCAAGGATATACAACTAAAATAAGTTGATGTAAAATGCACTTTGAATCAGCTTACAGAACATAAAGAAGTTCCCGAATATAAACGCGATGTACTGCCTAATCAAATTATTTATGTATTCTTGATCAGAAATATCATAAATTTGAGATAGAATGTTTTCATAGGATCAGTCCATGGGGAAATTCTCACCAAGGACATAGTAATTATCTTTTGAACCTCAGCAAACTAATGTTTTTTGTTTGAAACTGTAGATGTTTGTACGATTTGTGTTTACTGGCATTTGGTATCTTGCTGTCAAACACACAGTAGAGCTCTGTTCACCAGACTTGGAGACATAAACTGTGATGTGGTGAAAAACATTTTTAGGTCAGCTTGTACAATTTGGTTGCTAGGAGCAGAGGTTGTCTGGGGATATCTAAGTCAAGAAAGTAGAATTAATCACCCCTTCTGTTGTTAGAAGAGTAAACAAAGTGACGTTAGAATGTAGCAACTTTGCCCCCTCACGTTCTGAACTGTTTGTTCCACTCGACTTGCTGTCTCTCATCAAATCTCCACTGTGGTACTAAAATTCACTGTGAATTGAGGGCTGCAGAAGTCAGTAGCCTGTGGGTTTTTATCACGTTGAAACAGAACAAACAACAAGTCGGTCATCTTTGATTGCAATGTTCGGCCATTTTAAACTGAACATTTCTCACTGCTCCATAGGCCAACACCTTTGGTAAAAATTATACATGGGATATGTTATATTTTGTTAGCCAGTTAATATTTAGTACTTTTTATGAGCTGATGATTTGTGATGAGATATTTTCTTATTCTATGATTAACTTAAAGTAGCTATAATTGATTTTCTCATGTTTGATCTGAGTGTAATTTGCCCTTTTAAAAACAAATATGCAAATACAAACATACAAATATGAAAGAAGTTCACCTTTTCACACGTCAATTTTCAACTTAGTTAAAAATACAACATTGCAATGGATATTTATTGTTGATGAAACAGTTTGTTACTTGGTGTTCAGAACTCTGTGAACACACCATCAAGTTGGAGTTTTGTGACCGATGTTTGAAAAGAGACACATGGCCCAAAAGGTTAGAGGTCAAACTGAATCAACAATAAGTTAAATTTGTGCAGAATCTACAACTCTGGCTCTAGTCCCAGAAAAGTAAATAGATCAATTTTAACTTCAGTCTGCATTTGGGACACGCATGTATCAAATATCAAGCAGTCTATTACCAGTTTTCTCCACTTCTCTACTGACTCTTGATGTAAGCATTCTCAATCGGTGGTGTGGTTGGACCAGTACACTATGCAGTGGGGGTGAAAGGTTAGGGGGAATAGACAGCAACTAAAGATGTCATTATCTTGTGACTATTAGTAATTTAAAAAGATTGCAAAATTGGAAAGTTATATTCTTAGATGTAAACTCTTTTTTTACTTTCACAGAAAAAAATTTCAGAAAGGGCCTGTGTCTGTATATTATAAGTTAAAAAATGTCCAAACAAGAAAAAATAATAAGATATTATGATGCAAATTTTCAATAAGAACCCAGTTCATAGATTTATGAAGATATTTTAAAGCAGCTGGTATAATCTGTAGTTCTGAACAAAATCTGTTTCTTTTTACTTATAGTAATGACGAAAACAAATTTTGCACTACTGTCTAATTGTAATCACAACATCAAAGGATTTGATTTTGTTGCCTTGCTTTTCTGGAAATTGTCCAAAGTTAAGATATATATGTTCAAATTTGAATTTTGTACATTCTGTCTGTTGCAGAACCAATGACGAAGCCCTTACGAGGCTCTCAGGACCCAGATTACCATCCATGGGGAAAACCGGGAGCGGGTGCGCCAATCCTGGCTGACAACGGAAAGGTCGTCACACACACAGCTGGCAAGATGTTGTACGAACAGTTAGGCGGTACCACCAGCAACCCAACAAAGCAAGAAGCTAAACATGTATACTTGAAAGAACTTCGTAAGTTTCAACGCGCCATTGAATCTCATTTGTTGTGTTCTAACATCTCAACTACTTTCAATATTGATGCCAATGCGAAGATACAGTGGGTAGAGTAATGGGCTCATGATCAGAGGATCATGAACAAGGCACTCTGATCATTTCATTGGGTAATCGGTAGTCACTTACATCATCCCTTAACCTGGCTTTTGCCAATGTTATGTTAAATTGGATAAAAAACCTCCAAATATTTGTTCCCTGTGGTTTCATTTGTTGCATTCGCTGTTCAGCTTCACTTCTCAGATTTACCAGCATGACTTGTCGTCATGCTTTCATGATATTTTTTTGCAAACACTGTTCTCGACCCAAGCGTGACTTTATCAAATACATTCTACTCTTCAGAAAATGAAATGAGAGAACAAGAACAGAACAGGCACAAGATGGAGCAGGACGTGAAAAGTGGCGGCATTGAAGTTGCGTCATGGATGAGAAATGGACAAGTCGGATATCCCAAGAAAGATCCGGTCACCGGCATACAATTGTCACATCCAAAACGGACATCAGATGTCACAGCTCAGGTAAGGCCATGTGACTGTCTCATGATCAGCAATGGGATTACTTGATTGGTCAAAGAAAATTTTGTGGTGATCAGGTGACCAGATAAAACATTCTCATTGGTTCTGAATAATATCAAATATAACAGTGAAACGTTTCAAGAACAAGATTAACCACATCCTACTAGACATTCTCACTTAGCAAGTGGTCTTTAGTTTTCCAACTCTCTTAGATCATAGTTTTTCGAAATTACATTGTATATATTTTTTCTTTTTTTATTTCTGCAGAGACTTGACATCAGAAGACAGATAGATCCAGTTTACTCAACAGATCTTGAAAGACAGGCCACAGAACGACATCACATCCAAGCAGTCGCAAAGAAAGAATCGGCAAACCTTGCACAAAAGGTAGGGTTTTACTTTTACTTTGATCATACATGCTTTCTTGCAACATTCACACACTTGGTGGAATTTCACCGCCTTTTGTGTACTTAGTGTTGAGTAACTCTTTGTTGCAATGAAGTAAATGGTATTTTACTGTAGGCAATCATTTTTTTTCGAACAATTCCTTGTTATGTTGTTAATATATTGAAATGTATAACTACGAATTTAGAAGTCTGTTGACAGGACTAAAAATGTCAGCTTTGGTCTTTGATAGTGTAAACAGTACTGAAAATGTAGAGGTCAATCCATATCATCGCAATGGGGGTGGGGGGTTGAAATCATACTTGGTGAGAGACAGTGTCTGATGATTTGTTGTCTTTTCTGTCAGGAGTATCATAATTTCAATTTAATTTTGTAAGATTGACAGCACATTAACCACAGTTTACTCTTGCATATGTTTTTCTGCGCACACTTGACGCGGTAAACTTATTTTTTCAAATCAATATGTGTATCTCAAAAGTCAATGCAAACTCATCAGCCGCAGCAGCCACAGATTTTCAATCTTTATCATTATTTTTTCTCCTCTTCTTTGAAGATGCATGCATTGCTCCTTGTGCTTGCTTGAAGGTGCTCTGGGTAGCTTCCTTGGGAAAAATCTGCCTGATTTTGCAAAACTGTCAGCTAATTTGACAGTCCAGCACTTTGCCTTGTGGCTCACGTTACTCTGTCCATAACCAAAATGTATGAAATTTTCCAATAACCCAATATTACCTAAAAAATTTCCACGTATTAAAATGATATTAGCCTCTTTCTCTCATTAACTATCATGTTTTTTATGAATATTTGTGATTCAAGATGATGAAGAAATGCGAATTCTATCAAGGGCATTGAATAGCAAATTAAGCCTTTTGATTGTGGACTGTTGTGAAATTTTAATGCTACATGATCTTTGTTTGAATATGTTTAACCCTTTGCACCCTGACCCCCTGGTACTCTATGACATCATCGGACATTCATGTCCGAGCCGGGTTCAGAGGGTTAAAGGTCTATTTTGTGATTGCTAATGAACAATAGACCAATCAGAGAATTGAGAAGGCAGTTGTTTTTCTGAAGAGAAGCTACCCAGTGCATGCAGTTAGCGCCATCTTTGCTGAATCTTTTACTGCATTGACTTACAGCACATAAACACCATGGACACACTCTGGGGCCGACCAGGAGGTGGGGCGCCCATTGGTATCTATGAAAACAGGAAACAGAATTTAGACATGGAGAGAAGCCCGCAGGTATAGTCTTGTTACCATGGTTACAGCTAAGGTCTCAGGACATCCATTGTCTGCTGGACTTGGTGTGGATACTAACGTTGTACTTCCAAACATCATCACCATTTTACCTAGTTTTATTTATAAGTTAGTTTTTTTCCCCACTTTAAGTCCATGACTGCTCACAATGAATGGAAGTCTTAATACAGTATAATAGAAGTAAGGAAAAGCCAACTATAAGTTAAATGAGGATTTCAAAAAAAAAGTCATGTGACTTCTTTCCCCTATGTCAAAGGTCAATATATATTCACAATTCATATGGTTGTCCATGGCATAATTTTCAAAATTTGGTGTTTGAGTAATGAAATCGAAGTGGAACTTTCAGTAAAAGCACTCTCTAGACTTTAAGATATAGACATACATTTAAGTCACTATACTAGTTTAATTCATGACAACAATGTCCCTTTAGCGAGACAAGATAATTGAATATTGGCAAAGATCATGAGTTCACCTGTACTTGAGTCCTGACCTGTCTACTAACCTCAAAGTTATTTTGCTGAACTCACATAGTAACAAGTTTTCATCTGTTAAAAAAAATGACTTGTCGCTGTGTCCTCAACACACACAAACGTTAATATTAAGTATAGTGTGCTGTGTGATTCAGACTTTAAGTTTGGTTTTTTTTCCATTCTGATCATTTCCACCTTTTCCCCTTAATACAGCAGACTGTCTGTTTTATTTCATCAACTTGAAGTGGAAGACACAAAGTCGCGCACTGTAGATTTCATATTACTATTTGTCATAAGCGGATGAATAAATGCAGAGTGTTTGTATGCGTGATCGTACCTAAATCTAGTGTTGTGTTTATTTCTGATGTATGCCATTGCGTGTTGAGGCATGCAAGAGATGGTATGCCGATGTACTGGTAAAAGTGTGTGTGCGAAAGAAATCGATGCCATACAAGACCGTGTATGGTATATTTCAGTCACCCCTAGTGTGTGATCCTGCCCTTGCATGTCAATTTCAAAATGAAACTGGACATAACGTAAGATGAAATCTACCTTGTGTTACTTTCAAGTCCTCCACACACCCACTCACCATCAGTGTGAATCGACAAAAAGAAATATTTATAATTTTTTTTCTGTCTATCTTATCTTAGCGAACAGAAAGTTTTAATCCTAGCACATGGTTGACTCCTAGTATAGGCAAACCTCAGATCAGACCATGGGTGAGAACTAAATCATTAGAAAAGCGTTTCAATTCTCCCAAAGAGATTCCAGGCACTCAGGTATATCACAGTAACATAGTCATATACTGATATTGTTTTTCCACGAAAAGAATTTAATCGTGTGTTCCCTTTCCCTCTGTATTCCTATCCAAGTTTTTTTTTCCGTGTGTGTTTCCAACTTCCCAATCCCTAGTGTTGCGTGGTCATGTCTCCTTAATCAATTGCGTTGTTAAAAAAGTTTTGAAGAAACTAGCGTGATGGCTTACGTAGCTCTCTGCATACTAGTAGCTTGAAATAAATTAAACGGCAATAGAGTGTTTTCAGCAGCACCCTATGCAGCAAAGTTTTACTGTTATTCAGTGTGTGACCTATGTGTGCGCATTTATATCAAAGGCTAAGTTTACTTTTCAGAGTTACGTTCAGAGAAGGATTAATCATTAGCTTTCATAAAGCAACTTGGTTATTGACTTTACAAACTCATAAGTTAAGAATATTGGAACAGGCCTGACTGCTATAAGCTGTCAGTTTCATATATAGTACCATAATGATGAGCACTTTTGATTTCTCTATTTTCTCATTTTTCCTATGATAAATTATAAAGAGTTCTGCATAACACAGTTAAAATTCTGTAAAATCGTTTCTTATGATAATCTAACTATGACCTGAAACTAAAGATAAACATACACTTGAATATTGATACAGTATAAAATTGACTTTTATTGTTTGTAAGTAAAATATCTGGCAATTCTGAGAGACCGAATATTTTTTTTTTTGCCATTAAACTGGATAATGGAAAATGGAGATTTATTCTTTTTGTATAGGCATCATTAGGAATGTTTTTGACTTCCAGCTTCAACTGTACTATATGGTATTTTGTTTGTGAATAATGTTTTATTGTCAAAAATGTGAAGTTACCAAGAGTTCGTACCAAGTGTATGTTGGTGAAATGATATCCAATGTATTACTTCTTATGTTCTGTTGTCTTTTCACTTGTTGCTACAATTCTTTAAATGACTGTTTTTAAATCTTACGAATCTTCTAGCTTTTCAACAAGTTGGCATTGCAGCTTCATTTTTGCCAAACATTGCATTGTAAGAGTGTTCTTTTCCGATGGTTTTACATGTTATTTGAAGCCTTTTTTGGTGTCAAAACTTACATATTTCAGTACCAGCCTGTAGTTGAATTGGGGGGGGGGGGGGGGGGGGGGGAAAGATTTGATTGCTATGCTTTCTTTTTTTAATGAATTTGTTGATTTTATTAATGTGTGTTGTCAAAAGTATAGTTTCTGTTCTCAAGCAAGTTCATTATTGCTGTGATCAGCTCTGACATCGCCCTCTAGAGTTGCAAAATAATATGATTTAACGTCAAGAAATTTCCAGCACCACACACGCTCGAAATTCTATCAGCAAAGTTATTTTAGATATCAGTAGTATGCTTCACTGCCAGATTCCTCATCCCTGTAAATTTTACAAAAGAAATGATAAATTCCTTGGAAAGTTGTAAAGATATTTCAATCAATTGAAGTGGTGAATACCGTCCTGTGAGCACCGCTGGCAATTGTTTTCTATGTTAATTAGATATTTTAGCCTTTTGCAAATGTACTGACTTTATCACCTTTGAGGGGAAAAATAGCTGTAACTCTTGATGATATTTGGTTAGTCTTCTTCCATAAAACAAGTACATTTACTTCAATATAAAAATACACAGTATCAGTCTGACAAACATTTCCCACTGTGTGTACACAGTATGCAGTATTGTTGTTGACAAATGAATTCTCATCAAGGCTAAATTCCAATTCTTCATTACTCGTTTTTTTAGTCTCTGTGATGGCAAGGCCAACATTAGCAGTTTCTATATGATCCAAAGAGTAGAACAATACACTTTATCTGCAAAAATATCAAAAATAATGGAAAATATACCAACAGTTACAGCTGACTGAGCTAGGGCTGTGCAAAAGATCACCTGCTTTTTGAACACTTTGGCACACACATTGTTTACCAATTATTTGGCCTTCTTTTTGACTTTTTCTTGAAACTTTACACTTCTGAGCCAATTTCACTTTATTCATACCCGTCACCAACTGTTGTGTTTGTCTGTTTATTTTTACAGAGGTCACAGCCAACTGTGAGGGCGCCGTGGGCAGTCTATTAAACTTGTCCTCCAAAATGTAGATAGGAGGTTCTCCGTGCTTACGCCGTCCATCGCAGTGCAATCTTCTGCAATTTTCAAAACACGTCCATAAACAGAAAAGCTACGATGAAGCATTGTATGAATCACGTCTCTGAAATCAAAAGGATGGTTTAGTCCCTGGTTGATTTTCTATGCAAAATAAAAGTTGATGTCGCACAAGCCATGCATTGTGTTCATGATTTCAAAGTACACACACGTATGGATGTGCTTGGTGCTGAGACACTGTCGACTATCTCAAACATTAGAAGCAAAAACTTTTGTTATCTTGCCTGAAATCCCGTTTCAAATAGCTTTCAAGTTTCTTGTACAGCCCATTTGATTCAAGTACCAGGGCAAATTAAAAACAGCAACAAAATTGATGTTGGGCCTTAACACTCTGCCATAAAAGTCTGCATGTGGTTACACTTTGAATGATCACCATGGCAACAGAGATACACTTTAACTACTAGTAGTGTATATAAATTTTGTACTCTGTCACAGGTCTACTCAAAGTGTAACAAGTTGCAGACTTTATGCAACAGTGTAACTAAAATGCATGTTGATCAGTGTTGATTTCATTGCCATGTGTAACAGTGCTTTCACACTATTTTGATGAAAAAGGTTGTACTTTCTATTTACCAATATGTATATATAGGAATTTTTCTTGAAGTGACATTTGATGAAAAGAGTTATAATGTACATACTTTGAAAAAGTATTATTCATGGTTGCATTTTAATATGAGCATTATCAAAAAGTCAAGAAAATATTTGTATAATTTGCATTTTGACTTTTTATAACAATCTATGGATTTTGAAATCAGGGATTGTTTTTTTATAAGCTGCCAGTAATCATCAACAAAAACATTTGCAATTTGAATATTCTCACATTTTCTGTAGGTTTTAAGTTTTGAAGAAACATTGTGACATGAGAAATTGATCTCGGGTGTAGAGTTTTCACGAAGATTAGGTAACCTAGATAAATGGGTCGTTTTTTGTAACATTTATACTATGGCAATGTTTCTGCTGTCCTCAACCCTGACAAGAAGCCTAGATAACCATGATAACACGAATTGTTCACTGTCCTTAACAGGAACACTGACAATATTTCAAAATTTATGAATAAATCCCCAAAATTCAAAATAAAATAAGTTGTAACAAAATAATGATATTTATCATCTCGATTAGGTAAAAAATGAATGAAATCATGGAAAGTTGTTCTCTGAATTGTGTAGCTTTCTTTTCATATCTGCATTTATCAGAAATCATGAAATCATATAGTCTTTCATTTTTGGTTTTGAGCATTTTATAATGTGATAAAAAATTTTTACCATCCCTTTGTACTATGTATAAAATGTAATATTTATTCAGAGACCGAGTTTGATTAGAAAAGTTACAACAACCCACAGAAAATATGAGAAATACTTTGAAAA
Organism: Ptychodera flava; assembly: GCF_041260155.1. Lineage (NCBI taxonomy): Eukaryota > Metazoa > Hemichordata > Enteropneusta > Ptychoderidae > Ptychodera > Ptychodera flava. Next base: position 24,037,679 of record NC_091945.1, on the reverse strand, counting down.
TTATTAGTCGGAAACTTGCAGTATTTTTTTTGGGTGGGGGGGGGGGGGATGAAAAGAGCATAGAGGCACAGTATGCGCTATTGAAATGGTATTATTAAGTTTTGTATTTTCCCTTTCCCCATGTTTTGCTGAAACAGAGAGTGTTTTACAGAAATGCAGAGAAACTATTTGTCCTACGAACTTCCTGTGAGATATTTACAGACTATAGTCTTGACTTTGATGGAGACATTGCAGAGCGCCCTCGGTGGTATCTACTGTACAGATACAATTAATATTCATCAAGCAGCAGCATTATGTACTGGCATGACATGTCTCTCTGGAATCTTGTGGTCCAGGAAGTGAAATGTCTCCAGTGTTTAAATTTGGGTGCCCTCAAGGTTCCATATTTCACACTGTCGTATGGTATTCTTTTATAGCAGCTTATATATAAACTTTGTTGCTCATCTTTAAATAGGATGTTAACCTTTTCACCACCTTGGTTTGGCCCAAACCCATTGTTATCAATGGTGATTGTGGACCTGTTTACAGGAATTTAGGGTGAACAAGTTGAAATGCTGAGTATTTTAGTTGTCCACTGTCCAAGTTTATACTTTTGTATAGATTCACATCGAAACCAATTTTCTCGATTTTTTTCAATGTGACAACTGCAACTTATCATTTATGTAAATGCTGTCGAGCACAGCTTGAATACTGGGTGAAAGAGCCAACATAAACTATGAGGTGCTATATATTCCACTGAAAATATTTCTGAAGGTAGGGAATAGGAATATGTGAAGTCAGGTTCGGAATGTGAAAGGTCAAAGTGCAAAGTGCATCCTGAGTAGGTCGAGAATGTGAAAGGTCAAGTGCAGAGTGCATCAAGAGTAGGCTAAATGGTGACAGGAAACTAGTAGAAAGTGTATGCAGATTAATCCTTCTTATCATTTGGAAATTTAAATTTATCGCTAACGGATCAAGTTCTTTTTGTTTTTGAGACAGTTTTACTTCATTCTGATAGTGACCTCTTCTTGAGTTCAAGTCAGGTCACAGAGATCAGGTCACCAGGGGACTTCTAGAGAGCTGAACCGGAAAACACAATGACAAATACAGTATTAGCAGTGTGTCGATGCATCTGTGCTACAATTATTGTTTTTGTATAATTCTGCCCTCAAACAAACAAGATGATTTGAAGAGAGGGATGTGTTATTTTTTATGGTGTGAAACATTTTTTAACGTAAAAACAGCAATAAAATGATAAATTATTTTGACCTTTTAAGCTGTGAGTGTCATTCGTAGAGAGGATGATGTACTTTCTGCTGAGAGATAAAATCACTGTATTGTATTGCTATGTAAAACTGCCGATGACAAAGAATGCAGTCAGCAGTCGTCAATCAATCCACGCTGGGATCTCTCCATGGCTTATAATAAAGTTTCTTGTGTGAGTCGCAATGCAACGAAAAAGACTTGAGGATGTATGTGTCTAAGTAAAAAACTCCTTCAAGTCTTAAGAGTTCTTTCCTTATGATATAAGAAGAGCGATGTGGCAAAAACGCTTTACCATCCTCCGACCTCAGCGTACAGGTGAAAAGACGAAGAACCACCCAAACAAATATTGTACTATGATAGCTGATAAATTATATGCGCCTGGATCCCGTGCAAAGATATCCATAACAGCAATGTTACATACATAATTCATTTAAAGAGATACATCGTCGGAACTGCGCTCAAAGGTCGTATGGGACCCATACGACCAATGTAAACACTGCACCCAAGGTACGATGGTGGTTGGTGAAAGTTAAAACATGTCTGTCATAAACTACATCGTATAATTTAAATGTTGTAGCCACGATGATGAGGTGCATCTAGATATAGTGCATGAAATACATTGTTTGTAAACAAGAAACTCGCACAGGCGCAGTTCCGACGACTGTTTCCCTTTAATATTATCGAATTGAGTCAGGGCCAACTATTCGAGCTGAGCGGGAGTAGCAGAACCCACTCGGTCGACCATTGTTAATATAATAATAATAATAACAATAATATTTATATCTGTAAAAACGCCTTCTATGTCAATGACATCTCAAGGCGCTGTACACATTTATAAAATTTATTTAAGAAATTACATAACACTCACTATTAAATTGTATGTGTTATGTTGTGTTGTTACGTTCCGAGTCTTGTAGTGACTTTGTGTATCGTTTGAGGGCGAATCTACGGCAAGATGTAGCTCCGGGTCAATAGTTTAGCAAATGTTGATGGTGTGACCCTTTGACGCTTAGCACGTTTCGAAACCCGAGTGTGTTTTCTCAACAGCCGCAAAGTGTTGATATTGGAGAAATGAATACAACATGTTTTGTTAAACTTCATTACCACGGACACTGCTCGGGAAAGGGGGTGAGTTATGTCCCTTTCGCAAAAAAGAGAGTCCTTTCAAGAATTGATTGTCCTAGATCCTAGATCCTAGATCATGCTGCTTGTTCGTGCGAAGTCAGCACCAAATTTTAAAGAAACAAACTGTCCGAATGAGCAATCGTACAGTCGAGAGGAAAGTCTGTGAAAATTGTTTTAATAGACAGAATTTCTATTTATTAATAGTCCAAGGTATGTATTGTCTCTGGTTATATAAGACAGATTAAATGCATGGCAGGGATCTAAAATCTTTTAGCTTCTAATGCGTTTGTCGATAATATCTGATAGTATCAAATAAAAATTCATTCGGGATCAAACTTTGTCAAACGCATAGCAATCGGGGAATACTTTATGTTATCAATTTTATGTTATCAATGTTTGTTCGAGACTATACACAACGTAACGAGAGAGAGTTGTCTAAAATTATCTCGAAGTTCAAAGTTTGAAAGAGCATCAATTTTATTGCTAAATAGGGTGTGTCAGACATGTGACCTTTTCCCTATTTAATCTATCAATATTTGCTTCCAAATTAAACGATTCACGGTGTATCAAGATATCCACCCAGTATCTCCAATGAAGGTTTACGTCATCTAGTTGGCACTATTTCTGAGCTCTAATATAGTACTCTGATTCGGAATCTTTGTCACAAAGACTTCTTTCGTCTATGGGTCTTTTATAACACTGCGCATGTTCATTCCTTGTTGCGGTTCGCCAATCCCCACTGAATCAACTTAAGGTAGAACGCGCCTCGGGGACAGAAATTCGGGCCTTCAAATTTTATCAATTTTCTTCTGACCTACCACTTGTGGGGCTCATTTTGAAGCTCTTGGCGAAAGAAAAGTTTTCACCGTCTTAGTTTTTCGAAAATCGAAAATTTTGTTTTTTCCCATAGAGTCAACACAGGGATGGCGGCCATTTTGAATTTCAAATATCGAGAAATCGCAAGTTATTTGTCTCTCTAGTACCAAAGTTTGCACGGTGACCCCTGGTTTTTTATCTTGCTTTGGTAAGAGAATGGTTGAAAGTTTCACTGAGGAAAGTTTGAGCAAAAGTTTAAGTCTTTCACTTTCGAGGTGCATATTACCTTAAGTGTCATCAGAGGGTGATTTTGAAAAGCTATTTCCGTAGGGAAATCGTTTTGCCCAAATTTGGAAAAGTGTCGGGTCACGTGACCGTAGTGTCGTCTGCAGCTTTGAAACAATGGCGGGTGACTAGAACGTGTAATGTGCCACCGTTGATGAGCGACCAGCCTCGCTCTAAAACAGCAAGAATTTCTGTTCCAACAGTGTGGACGGAATTGATCTAAGTGCAACCAAGGATGTTGCTAGGTATGCTTAGGCTAGAGTAGTTTTTTGAAGAAAGTGTTACGTATTACTGTTCACGCTGTGGGAGAAATCGCTAAGAAAACTTGTCACAATGGTTGTTGCTGTGCATACACTCAGTGTGACAGTTTTCGGACAGGGTAGTGAATTTCGCCCAAAGTCGTTTCATAAATGACGAGCAGTACGAAATCTTATTACCATACCCTTCGAAACTTAATTGTATTTATCCTAAAACTGTTAACATGACGGAAGTGGTATAGGAAGTCAAAGTTGCAAATTTTTTACCCCATGTTGAGGGCGTAATAATCGGACTCCTATCGCAGTAATCGGACGTCGTATTTGGAATATGATTATAGGGGCTAAATATTGATATTTTGAAACTTCAAACCCCTAATTTTCAATTTCGATGTGTTTAGAAACTATATGTAAATATTTCGTGATAAATTAGTCGACGACGCAACTATATTTCGACGTGTATGACGCTTACATATCGGACATGGGCTGTCTCTGTGTGTTGCTTTCGAAACCTTGTATTGTATTGTGTGGCTATCTTCGCCAAGTTTGTAGCGCCCAAAATAGCTTCTACCAAAAAAAACTATACAAAACGGGACAGCAGCGTAACGTGACTTAATATGCTATCACATGACTTGTAAAACACTATCAATACAGAGCGAAGTGAGTACAACGAAGTACATGTCATTAAATGTCCGAAAACTGAGGTCGTCCGAAAACTGTCACACTGAGTGTAACATCAAAACAATGCTTTGAATTCATGAAAAGACAAAGAACGGACATCATATTTCTACAGGAAACACACTGTGCATCAGCGATTGAAGCTGACGCATGGATAAACGAATTGGATGGAGAAGGGGATGGAAAGGGAATATGGAACAACTATAAAAACAATAGCAGAGGAACGGCCATACTCTGGAAGAAAGACTGTGAACTTGACATTAAAGTAATTAGATTCGCTCACGAGGGAAGGACAATTAGCCTATAGCTACGTTAAAATATGACAGTGCTAATATTTTACTTCTGAACATATATGCTCCAAACTCTGTTAAGTAACGTAAAAACTATTTCAATATACTCAGTGAGGAAATTGAAAAAGAGATCATGCATCAGATTCCATAATCTGTGGCAGTGATTTCAACTGCGTTGTAGATACATCCAAAGATAAGATATCCTCAGCTAGATTGTGTAATGATAGTAGTGTAAAGGAGATTAAAGCTATGATGAATCAGTTAAATCTGACTGATGTTTGGAAAAAACTACACCTGTCACCCTCATCTTCTCCAATACACGTGGCATAGACTTTGCAAAGACAAAAAGAGCTATCAGACAAAAGTTAGGCTGGACCGGTGGCTCTTCACGGGCGACTTGTTTACCGAGGTTAAAAAGTGTGAAATTTTACCTTGTGTTATTTCAGAACATCAACCAGTTGCAGTTGATACGGAATCTTTAGGTGTAAAACGGGGAAAGAGACTTGGAAATTCAATAACAGTCACTTGTCATGTATTCATTTAAAAAACTAAACCTGTACGTTTTGATTTAAGAAAGCGTGCGCAAAGGACAGTGGGATCGGCCGAAAATAATTCGAGCAAACACATATAATTAATTCGCCCAAACACATATAATTAATTCGAGCGAACACTTATAATTAATTCGCTCAAACACATAATTAATTCGACCGAACACAAAATTAATTCAAGATACTAGTAGAAATTAATTCTAGCATACATTAAATTAATTGCAGCACGTGAAAACATTTTGAACCAAAAATTAATTGAAGGAATTAATATATTAAATCTAGAATACATAAAATTAATTCCGGCACATAAAAAACATATAAATAATTTGAAATGTTAGCAAAATTAATTCTAGACTACATAAAATTAATTACAGCAAAGATAATAGAAATAATTAATTGGAACACATAAAATTAATTCGGCATGACTACACAAAATTAATTAAAGCATATAAAAATCAATTAAAAGAAACATACAATTAATTCGAGGTGCTAGTAAATTAATTCCAGTCTACATAAAATCAATTCTAATATACTAAAATTAATAAAACATAATTTTGACCAGAACGGGCCCCCATATGACTGGGTACCGTACGTTGTGAGTTCGAACCCGATTGAAACCACCGTATTTTCTACCCTGGGTTGATAGCTCTGCTGGTGGACAGAATTGTCCCCGAGGCTGTCTTTCGCCCAGTTTAAGCGTTGTATTCATTGCTTCGCTTCGATAAAGTTTGGGTGCGATGTATGATAGTGAGCGTACGAGCGTGAGTGCTTCACGAACTCTACAGCGTGTGGAGGGGTCGCAGTCAGAAAAATTGTAACAACGTAGCTCGGTTATTGAACCAATCTTTTTGAGATTGGGGATTTGGCCGAGCGGTTTTGTCTGTGGCTTCTCCGCTAGGTGACTGGGTACCGTACGTTGTGAGTTCGAACCCGATTGAAACCACCGTATTAAATTGTTGCAAAATCTATCCAAGAAGAACGCTTGCAATAAACTTGTTTGCTACGAATGGCTAGACAAGTTTTGTTTATATAGATCTTCGTGGACAGTACTTCAACTGCGATTATAGTAAGCTTAATAGATGCGTCATAAATTGCAATGTATTATCGGTTAACTGGATTTTAGGTAAAACGCGCCTCGGGTACAGGCATTCAGACTCTCCAATTTCTTCTGTTCTTTTCTGATTTACCACTTATGGACTTCATTTAAATTTTCACCATCTTAGTTTTTCAAAAATTTAAACTTTAATTTTTTCCCTATAGATGATTGAAAACTTCATTGAAGAAAGTCTGAGCTAAAGTTTAAGCCTTTCACTTTCGAGGCACATACTACACCTTAACGCTAGTGAAATTTCACAAGTATAAGAGCATTTTCGCCAACAACAACTCGCTGACTTATACGACACGGGTCTCCGGGAGAGACATTCTGACGCTGGCGTATATTCGCGATCTTGTTCAGAGAAAACAAACACTACTACATACGTCTACCTTGTACGACCAAATAGTAGTCATATAAGTTAGGACAACGGCACAGTAAATCCTACACTGGTTATAATGAGATTTCAATAGACATTCAAAGCGCGAAAAGACGAGCACATGTTATAGTTTAATTATGACAAATAAAAGTACCTGTGTGGTATTCCAAAAATAGGGTAAGTAGGTCGGGATCGTATGATTTTGCCTTTTTGCTTTTCTTAATTCTTGAGTCTTGCCGTCATTCAAAACTATGTAGAGGGCATGAGTAGATCATTCATATCACTTTTTACAAGATCAGTAATGCACATATATGCTTGAATGCCATTAAAACTGAAATGGAATTACCACAGCACTTTTTTATCTTCAACCATAGTCAAGATTTTAGTGGATGAAAAAATGATTCACTTACGCCAATTTGATCATGTTTATGTAAGAAAGAATGCACAAATTACATTTGGTGGGGGGGGGGGGGGGGTATTCCCAATATTTGGATTCGGGGGTGTGCCGCTCAAGCCGAAAATAACTACCCATGAATATTCAAATTTTGAAAATAATAATGACCCATATTGTTAGGGATTTTCGTGACAAACTGCAATGTATTTTAGCGTTATTCTACTGTAGTGAAGGTTTTCCCTGAAGCATGCTCATATTTACTTTGTTACTGACCTATATTTGGGACTTTTTGGATGAAAAGTGACCCATATTTAGGGAGATTTTCCATGAAACGTGACTCATTCGGGGGCACATGCCCGTACATTGCCCCCATCCCCCGCCGGGATTTGGTCTCGTCAATTACAATATTCCTGCGAACACTATCCCTGCTCGTGCATGACTGTAAGCCCACTGCCACTTTTTGAGAATTTTCGAAATGTTGTACATCTGTGTTTTATAAATACCTACTTAAGTTTATCTGAAACGTAACATTGAATTCAAAAACTCGACGCGATCGTATGGCTAGAGCGATTGGATAGGTGGAGCTGCTGACGATCGACCAACAATGATCTGGAAGATGTCTTCACCGGTCGTATCTCAAGGCGATATCACCATCATAGCAATGCAGCGATGGTAGTGTACTATATAGTGTTTGAACAGAAAAAGAGCTATAAAAAGGGGAATTATTTCAAAGGGTGCGCAAGGGATAGGAAACTGTCATAAATCATTATAGTCAGTAAAATCACTTTTCAGACCTAGGAAAACTGGTAAATGAGGTCAAAGTATTGCAACATTGAAGTTAAAGGCCCAATAGTTGTATCTTTTAGCATTATTTTTGTGCTTTATTTTCAAACTAAAACAAGTTCGTGGGAATGTACTCATTGAGGGGTGTTTATACAAGTAGAATAAACTGTCCACTGGGACTGCATGTGCAATTTTGAGCAAGATAAGTAGTAAACGTTTGCCCAAACATAAAATGCTTTAATATATATACTTTTCAAACCTTATCACCAACAGGAACTGTTTGGTCTTGACTTTTATATGTCAGAATAATACTATACTTGAGAAAGGTGGTCGAATATTCTCTATTTTACTGACTTACCTTTTTAAGTTTTTGGATCATTTGTGCTGAAACACAAAAACATCAACGATTATTCATATCATCAAAGTATGTAACGAGCTCGAGGAACATAAAAAATCCTCATTAAGTGTGATGAATGGTATTAAAGCCCCTGTAGCTGTAACTCTTGTAATTTGTTAACCTGAAAAAGGCGTTCTATTTTCTCTGGTTTTCTTCAAATTCTACAAATTTAAAGGATAGACTATTTTACTACTGAAAATTGGACAAGTAAATTAAATTTTAACCATTAATTTGATTTCCAGCCATTTTTAAAAATTGGTAATATTACGGTACAAAGAAAACAAAGCATATGATGTCCCAGTGGCAGTGGAAAACATTCGACACTATGCATTGTATTGGACTACTCTGTTGTTTCTTTGAAGATTCCAATGCATACATGCACTGCGTACTGTGTGTTTTTGCTTTATTTGCATAACGGCGCCATTTTATGTTTGGGCAAACGTTCATTACTTATCTTGCTCAAAATTGCACATGCAGTCCCAGTGGACAGTAGGCTATATTCTACTTTTATAAACACCCCTCAATGAGTACATTCCCACGAAGTTGTTTTAGTTTGGAAATAAAAGCACAAAAATAATGCTAAAAAATACAGCTATTTGGCCTTTAATTGTGTCTTGTTAGCCAAAATGGTCCCAATCTCTTGTAAAATATAACAGCTCGTCAAAGAACATGAAATGGGTTTCTAGTGTTCTTGGTATAGTGTCCCTAACAACTACTTGGAGCTTTTACAATCCTTAAACATCTCGCAATAGCTAACACCATAGCGAATATTTGTTTCATTTTGAAGTTCCCAATGGCCTCATAAACACCCAACACTGGTATTCATAGCCTGCTGCCCTTCCAGCCACGACCCAGCAATATCGCTAGTACATGCAACAGACAAAGATTTTTGTGCAGTCCGAAAGTCCGCTTGTCATTGAAAATGAAATTCATTTTTCAACGATACAAAGCCAGAGTACACATAGTAAATAGGCTGTGTTGGCAAGCTAAATACTGGATATTTCAACTTATAGGATGTGAAACAAGCATGAGGTTGAAAAAATACAAAGAGTAAAAATACTGAAAAAAGATCAAACTTTTAATCTAATATTGTTGGATTCATTAATATTAGACCGTCTGATAGAGGGGCAGCATATGAAATGATTTTTGAACGTATTGAGAGAATATAAAACGAATTATAAGATTTCAAGCCCGATTCCTCCAGCCCCTCCCTGCTGTATTTGTGAATGCAGCCTTAAGGTGAAGTACTACGAATTACGTCAAAATTAAGTTGTGGTGTCATTTTCTTGAAACTTTGCACAAATATTCTTGGAAGTTGTGCAAGTGCAAAAATGAAATAAAAAATGGAGGTCACCACGCTCGTTTCCATGGAAACGGACGTTAAAATGGCGTCGATAGAAATAAATAAAAATGATATAATTCACTTAAACTAAAGAAAGCAATTATAAAACGCTTAGCAAATGAGTTAATTTTAATAAATACCAAGACTTAAGATTCATATCTATCGAATGTATAGTTTTCATGATGTTTGTGAAGAAATTTTAACATAAGTATCGATTACAAAATGACGATATCGAAATTATATCACTACATAATTTTCGAACTTTCTTCCTGTCGCTTTGAATGGTGTCATTTTGACTAAACTTGGCGAATAAACTCCTGACATAATACCATTTAGTTTACACTTTTAATAAAAGGGTGTCACCACGCTACTTTTTACAATATCTCCAGGAGAATGGGTAATTTGCGCCATATAAATGGGAGAGAAATGTTAATTTTTCGCTCATATTGAATAAAAACCAGCTTCCTATGGGGTCAAAATATGACAAGGTAATAGGTCACATGTATTTCTAAGACACTGGGTCAAAAAATTAGGTAAAAGCGCAATTTCAACAATGACAGGTGATGTTAAATACATGCGCTACAAAATAACCCATTTGCGGCAAGCTGGAGTTAAATCTGCGCAGAAACGTTCTAAAGCCTGTGCGCGTCCGAATTCGTCGCCCTTTACCTTAATTGAAACTTTCTTCAAGACTGACATTTTTGGGAGCCAAACAGGAGATACATTTTCTTGTTTCCACCAACTGGTCTCCAAAACAGTATTAAATCCATGTAGAATAAGCGCTGTGCCGGGAAATTTACAATTCCAAGTGTTCCCTTTCAATGTGTTTCCTAGTGAGGGCGCAAAACAAGGGTATGCACACGGGACAAATGAGCACAAGGTCACTGAGACTGCCCGTACTTATCATAGTATAATATATCGTAACCAAGGTCATACATCACATGCCCTTGTCAGTTTCGTCGATGTAGGCCTAAAACCAGTGTTCAACGCTGAGAGTTGTCAGCTGACAGTTGCGCGATCATGTGTTGCATGAGGATATGCCCGAAATTTAACTTCCCACATACGTGTATAGTGCACGATTTCAGGCTCGCAAGCCGGCTTAATGTTTGTTAGGATCTGTCTCATGCATGGCATGACTCAATGGAGCTTGTGACGGGACAAAATCAGGGGAAGAAACACTGAGAGAACTGCCCCGACTCATTCAAACTATGGCTGGCACATCCGATTTCCGTTCGAGGTGGTTTTGCGGAGAAAATGCATCAGTGGTGGAGGATACACAGCTGAGAATATACAGCGACTACTGCACAGCGAATCTGTTTTCTGCTTGTGTTCATATAACCTTCCTCGTTCTATTCTGCGCAGTTTTATTTCTCCTCGGCTGCTGTACCAAGCTGCGTTATTACCACCCGAAGAGCCTGATACAGTTTCCCGGTCACTACATTCGGTGGACGATATTGTCAACGCTCGGCATTGTGTTGTTGGGTGCCGTTGGAGAAGGTGTACTGACAGACGTCACAAGAAACCCTGAGACGAAGCCCAACCTGTACGTGCCGGACAGTGCTGCTTTGATCAACGTCATTATCGCTCTCGTATATTACCACCACCTAGAATGTTGGAACAAGCCTCGTCTCGCCTGGCTTCTTTTCATATATTGGATTCTCGCCGCCGCTGGGGAAATTCTTCGATTCATCAGCTTGACGTACAGCGTTGATTTCACGGTCGAAATATTGAAATTTGACCTTCTCGTTTTAACAATCTTGTTGTATTCAGGATGTTTGCTGATAGAAATAAATCTGCTAAGGTCGAAGGTGAGTGAAATAATAAACGGTGCAAGCACTTCCTGAAACATGCGCACCGCGCGTCTTTCGTTTCTCCGTAAAGTGCATTCACCAAATGGCGACCACATTGTTTAACAAACCGTCGACGCTTAAACACGAGTTATGCTATCGTAGAGGTCATAGGTGCGATATACGGCGTTGCCTCGCCTTTCACTGTTTATTTGGAGGAAAAAAGATTGTTGAAGAAAGAGACGGGGACATGCATACACAGACACGAATGTACTATATATAGTATTACATCAAAGTGATCAGGAAAAAAACAGCGCGTAAGGCCAAGAAAAATCATAAGTTTCTCGTCCTTGACATATTGCAAAAATGATGCGGTGACGCTTTCTTTTCTCTCAATATTTTTATTCTTCAACCGACAAGAACGCGCATAAAACATGAAAACAATATAGGAATGCACGCAGAGATAAATGCACAGCAGTGTTGCTTTTAGTATTTTTGTATAGCAACAGTTCTGCGGTTTGACTTTTAGTGCAGCAATGCACAGTATTGGCAGGTTAATATAACAGTGACATATGTGTACTGTTCTGAATGGAATGTTAGTGTCAGTTATTTTGTTAACAGTTCTGCTTTATACAGGACTGTGTATGCACTATCGTCGCGTATTTTTGAGTTTATTTTTTAAATTTTATTTCCTCACGAGCAGAAAAAAGGTTGACGCGGTGGGTCTAAAATTGACGCGAGCGAGGATGAGAAACAAACTTTTTATTCTTCCACTTTTTCCGCTTGCGTCAAATATAAAAGACAAGACTAACATTTTTTGTCGACACAGGTGTTCGGTTGGTGTTACCATGACAAGCCATACCCACGTGATCTACGGAAGAAAGCCATGTACTACAACTATGAATACACCAATATAATGTCACAGGTCACCTATTGGTCATTGAATTGGTTGTTCGTCCTCGGATACAAACGACCCCTTGAAATATCGGATCTCGGCTGTCTGCCGGAAGAGTATGAAGCCCACTACCAGTACAATTTATTCAATAAGGCATACGAAACAGAAAAGGTCGGTGCGATACTGTTCTTGGTACTATAATTAGCATTGACCTCAGAATAATGAAGTGAGATCACTTCTATTAAGCTACATGCATTTTCCCAGTGCGACGAAAATCGGGCCTTTTTATAAGAAATCTATCTTGACTTTTCAAGAAATAAACGGATGCTAATGCAATTAGACTTGGTTCAAGTCAGTGAATTAAAAACAAAAACAAAACTCATTTATAATAATTTTTCTTGTGTTTTTCCTATTTCATACCAACCTATTCGGAATTTGGCAGCCCAGGCCAGGTTTTTCCTGCGATTGAATGCATTACCTCTGAGTCTGCGCAGGAGTGAGTTAGTTTCTGCCTGATTCCGGGTGAAACTCCCCTGTATAGCGTTCACCCCCTCATCACGTCCATCCACTCTCGCGTTTCAAATGAAAACAGGACACAAATCATCGCGTTCACTCCACTCAAAGATTAACAAATCACAGACTTGAACCAAGTCTATAACAGTCCGGGTCAGCTCCAAAATTGGAGACGCTATACCATAATATTTTCCCCTCTCATTAGCCAATCAGCGGCCAGCGCGCCATCAGTAAAAATTGTATTTCCTGGCAACCTCCACATGCGTCCTTCGTTACGTACGCCATACTGTGTCGAACTCCCGCGCCGTATTCTGTCATAATGTCGAACAGTTGTGTGGCCACTCTGTCAAAACACAATTTCAAAATCGCGTACCAGTTTTATTCTGGCTAAGACAACCAAACCCCATATATCGCTGTGATTCCTAGACTCTGGCTTGAAGTTCTGCGAAATATAAATCGTGTACCTACACAGATCGTTCAGAATACCCCATTTGTATCGGAGATGGCAGCGATACAAATTCTACCGTATGGGGAACAGTTGTGTGGCCACTCTGTCAACACATTTTCAAAATCGCGTACCATTTTTAGTCTGCGTTTGACAACTACAAAACAGGTATCGTTTTAAAGCTCTGACATTGCTCTTCTTTCTTGCAAAATGTTATACGCGTACCTACACAAATAACCTTTATAACAGTATTTCTAATAGAGATGACGAACATCCACAAAATGATTCTCGGTACTTGAGCGAAATCGATAAACTGGGGGTAGAAATGAATCGTCAATATTTCGAATATTTGTTCACTAATCGGACTTCTTGTTGGACATGACCTTCTGCAGAACACGTGGATTATGTTGACTGTCGAAATTCGTCGAAATTCACAAGACAGGGGCTTAATAAGCGGCCCAAAACTGCCGATCACACTTGGTGGGTAATTTGTGACCCAGCGTGACCTGTACTTTATTAATGATGTAATCTGGTCGATGATTGGCTGAATGCCGGAATACATTATCATAATGATCTCCAATTTTGGAGCTGACCCGGACTGCATAATGCAATCGGCAGTTTGCTGTCGACAGATGGTAGTAACACTAGGCTTTTCCTTTTGTTATCGGTATCAATTTTGGCCCAAATCACTCGAAGACGGTGCTGACTTTAACAATTTCTGTGTGACGGTTTTCGCGAATGTTTAGCCACAGAAAGCATCTCGTCCTGTAATAAATATTCTATGTGGTATATCGTGACGTAACTGTAATTTTTTTTCTCAGTTTGTTGTTTTAAACGAAACTGAAACAAGTGTACCCATGATGTAACAGAGATCTGGCTATAGGAAGTTTTCTTTCACTTTTTCTGTTAGAGTATGATTTTTTGCGCACATGCAGACCTTCTTGTGAAATAGGCTTTCAAGAGGTCAAGAACTAGGCCTAATAGGCCCTAATTTCAATCCAGTTTGAATATTAATTTTAAGGCATGATCTACGGACACTTTACCCACGAAAATGCAATTGAGAAATCCACTGCCCGAAAGCGTTTACAAAGCTCACTGTATAATTTTAAAAAATCATGCATTTTGCCACTTTATGTTCACAACATCACGAATTTAAGCGTTTTACGTTCACGAAATCTCGCATTGTATAGGTTTACAACTCACAAAACGAAATCTGGCATTGTTAGGCAGTTTACAAACTCTCATATCGAATACTCTCGCAAAATCTCGCTCTGTACTTTCATTCTGCTAGCGGGGAAAAATTAATCGTCTCTGTGGGTTCATGGGACAAAGTAAAAGCGCAATCTTTCAGCAAGTGCTGTGCTTGTTCACTGGACCACAGGTTCACATACAATGGAGACATTGAGCCAGTAACCCAGGTCCCAGTTCAAAGGGCCATGACCATTTTATTCTCAAAACAAACATTTCTCGTTGAGGAATTTAACCTATTTTTTGACAAAAGTTGAAGCCTACGAAAGTATAAGTTTCAGATGACCCCATTCTGAAACTTTCAGACTGTAAACGATTCGTTGCATGATACTTCTCATTTTTTTTCGAGGAAGTGGATGAGGGGTTTAAAAACATAACAAAACACATACTTGGGTAACAGCATAGTTTTATTTCCCTCGGACCTGAGAGTCGCCCGAAACAATCTCTTTCCCTCGGCCAAAGGCCTTGTGGAACAGACTGTTTTGGGTCGACTTTCAGGGCCTTAGGCAATGATGTACGCTGTTTCTGTCAAGGCCAGTCAATATGTGTAGTCTACTGTACAGACTTTTCAATGACAAACGATTTCAGAATGGTGAGTGTGGTGCGTAACCTTGATAATACATAGTCAGTGCATCTTTTGGCGCGATAATGGCAATAGTGAACAGTAATTTTGCAGTCATGAGGGCCACACTATCGCGAATTAAGACCATGTTATAGGTGTTGTACAACACGCCACAAGCTCATGTCGGCGTTTTACATGCACTGCAACGATACATCGTGAGAAATTTACTCAAATTGCCGAGCGTTTTCTCCACAGCAGTCAAAGAAGTGCCAATTTCTTCCCCCAAAAAGCGAGAATGTCCTTAGAATACTGAATTACGTCTTTTAGCTGCACTGGAATCTTTTTTGTCGATGAGCTCTTCAAGTTCCTGTACTTTTCTTAATGAAAATTCTTGCACTTTTAGTCGGAGGCTCTTCGCTCATCGGCACTTTTTCAATAACTAACACGATTGGAACTAATTTGGGATAATTGGATCTTCATATTTTTCAAATTTCTCAAAAATGTTAGGCACCTTATTGCTGAATGTTGCAATATTACACAAATTACTCATGAAAAAAGAAAAGCAGATGAGCTCACATTTACAGATTAAACAGACTATCCAATTATCCCAAATTAGTTCCAATCGTGTTAACTATTTTCCCAGGGAAACGGTCTTTGAATATACCTGTTACGTCACTTTTTAAAAGTTTACGCAGCTGGGACTAGACGTGACGTGTTATTGCAAAAAGCGACACAGAATTGACATGAGGCGTGTCATAAAGCTAAATCCTTCCTAAAACCTGATGAGTTTCGTTTGTAATGTACGTGTTTTAAATATCCACGGCCCGTAAGTATATCGCGATGCGTAGACGGAATGCAAACACCATTTTTGAACCCGTAACCTTGCGGTCCTGACTACATGTCTATATGTCACCAACGTGGGCCCTCAAAGATAACCATCGAAGCGGTTCTTTCGATATCCAAAGCATAAATTAGGTGCACGCTTGTTTATATTAATAAGTACGTCATTTATGTGCTCTGTACGAGAGGTCAGATACCGGCCGTGAACGGGCACAGTAAAAAGCTGTGGTTATCACGCGCGTCCATCTATAGCCGTTTTTATTATTCATGTAAAAAACAACAGTGCGTTGCAAAACATGTGTCATTTATTATCTTTATCTTTTCTTGCACACAATGGATACAGTTCAGAACAGTCCGTTATAGTCGTTATCATGTCCGATGTCAGAATTACCATTGCATATAAACATCCTTGACTTGTGCATGGAAGTTAATCTGTGTTGGTAACTGATTTACCGTCGATTAAAATTTTGATCTGAACCCACTAGTTTTTGTCACCCAAAATTTCGGTTGCAACACTCCAACCCTCATCAGTAGAACAGCCCAATATCAACGCCGGGAACTTTCGGTCACCTGTTTATGACACATATTGCTTGACTCCACATGTTACAGGTTGTAAAGTGATTGAAGCTGTTTACTAAGTACTTAAAAGGATCCTTATCAAGAATTTGTACATTTTGCAAGTCCACAAAGAGAAAGGCATCACTGATCTTGTCCTCTTGATTCCGTGTCAGGCTAAAACCAACCAATGCCCTTGCACGGAATTTTATATCGGTGAAATAGATCTCTAAAAACTAGATTTCTTGAACACCGACGTCTTAGTTCTAATCTAATATTTCCCAACGTATTCACATTGAATCACCAAGCCAACCGAAAATTTCTGAGACAAAAAAACCAGTGTGTTGAGATCAAAAGTTTGATCCACAGACATCTTTCATTTGTTGTTTTCATGTCGGTATATAGTTGGAACTGACCGGTGGGGAAACAAACCTATTATTGTTTGGCCTTGCATTTTAGCCACGCATTTGGAAAGCGAAGTTTGCCAGGATAAATATCTATTCTCGCCATCGCTGTGTGTTACACAAATATTTCAAAGCCGCTTGTGTCTGAATCAGGTCGACGCAAAACCGTGACCATTGAAGAAGTGGACTCCTCAGCAATATGTCGCTTCATTCATGAAGGTAACCTTCATGGTTGGAACACCTGCAAGCTCTCAGTTAGGGGAAAATCCCTTTTGGAATTTCAATGTATGTTATCATAGAATGACAATAAACCCCCCTATCCATAGGTATATGTGCATCTATATGTGCACTCGCTATCGCTCTGGCATGTATTTCGTAAAATTGTCAAAATCTCGTGGTATACCATCATTGGGTGACAATTTGCTGCCGACAGGATTATGTTTTTGTTTTCTTATAAAACTGTTTCAAATTTTGATGGGAATTCATTTGTCGACCATAACAAGGGTCATTACACATGTGCAGGCTATGTTGACAGGTGAAATACTTGGTTTTTAACATGATATAGACTTTAGAACAAGAAAATGTACGTCTACTAGTCGATTGACTGAACAGAAAATGCTGAAAATCGCAAAAAGTTGCAGGTCATGGAACTTGAAAAGCATGTAAAATATCTACCTCTGTATGTGAAGCATTTAACCAGATAGATGAATGCCTTTCTGTTTATTGAACAGTGATGCTAAAATTCGGGCATAATGTGATCTAACGGTCATGTCATTCTGTTTTCTGAGAAAGGCATCACTGATCTTGTCCTCTTGATTCCGTGTCAGGCTAAAACCAACCAATGCCCTTGCACGGAATTTTATATCGGTGAAATAGATCTCTCTTTATTTATTTTAATGTCATTCTGTTTTCTGAAGTGACCAATTTTACGACAAAAAGCTACGCCATCAAAATATTGACTCTGATCTTTTTGTGTGTGTACATACCACAGAAAAGGGCGATACAGAAGAAGAGGGCGGTCTCCCTCTGGAGAACCTACTCAATCGCCTACGGTTGTGAAATGTTGAAGACTACGTTGTGGACCCTACTCAGCTCTACGTTTGGATTCATACCCGCAATCGCCGTAGGGGGCGTAGTAGCCTACGCCACTGACTGGCATTATGGCAGCATACAAGTATACGTAGGTCTCAATATTGCGAATGCTTTACAGATTTCATGAAAATTGGTTTGAACCTGAAGCATCTGAATGTCATTATCTACTTGTTTACTTCTAATATCCACCATCGTATTCTCGTTTTGGTCGCCATCTTTTGACATAACTTCGCAAGAGAATTAATCCTACCATTCTTTGGACTGAAATATTTTCAATAGTAGGTTGTCTCGCGCAGGCAGATAGCTCCTACTCTGTGGCCAAAAATCGTACAGACTTCCCCGGCACTTTTTTACCATATAGCATGAATTACACCATTGCATATGTCCATGTGTAACGTACAATATGCAAACAATCTCATGTGACTCTGCAGAATAAATTAGCATGTCTGGGGAACACAAGTGACCACAAAATGTCGAAAGAATTAGCAAAGATGTGCCTTGGAAAAAGGGAATCATTTTTTAATCTTCGAAAGTTCATGATTGAATGCCCTAGATAACTTGGATTATCTCGTCATCTGTGTGTCCACAACAACTACTAACAAATTTCTTTAAGAAAGTACACTCCAATTTACATGCACACGAATTTGTTTTACACGATTCTATATGGTCTACAGGTCCATTGCCACCGTTAAAGTATCTTCATTATCTTCATAGGTTATTGTGTGTTACAGTATTTTCATTACTTTATTGCGCAGTTCTGTCATTTTTGGAGTGTCTGAATCAATATCTCTCGAAATGTATCGTTTTACAACGTTCTGCTCAATCTTCAATATACGTTTCAATTTTTCTGCGACGCAATCCGAATGCGGCCAGCTAATGAGTCACAAAAAAGTTGATGTCCGTTAAACATTATCAAACCATACCTGGCCGAAAATCACACACCCAGTTACCGTCTTCTGTCGGGTCAACGTCATTTTGTTGTGCGATAGGATTGAATACGGCCTCACTCGGCCATGTAAAGAGCTGATGTCCGTTAACCTAGTCGTATTATATAATTTAAATAAAATCGACTGTTGATATTTTGGAAATCAAATCAGATATGATAGTTTCAAGCAATAATTTTCGCAAACATGCGCAGAAGGAACGCACATTACATCCATCACATTTCTTAAGATTCTGACACCTCCATAGCAAATGTCATTTCCATTTACCATCGCAATTTTCCACCATTTTCGTTTGAAGGACACCCCCATGGTGACCGTCACCGAATACTTTCGTAACGGCTTTGTCCTCGTTGGCGTCATTTTCATCGCTTCCGTTCTAAGGGCGTTTACGTTGGCTTATGGTGGAAATATAGGTGTAATGACAGCTATAAAGGTTAAGGCAGCTCTACAGGTAATATAGTTGAGTTATTATAACTCGTAATTTGTTTTATTTATGCCAATATTATTATTTGTACTCAGACATGCGTAGATTTTCATATTTTGAAGATGGCAATATATCAGTTATAGTAACAGCTTTCAATTTTAATTACTATTTTGTATGTATGTGACAAGACCAGATATTTTCACGGAAATTTGCGCAAAATTCTTCTTTACCATCTGTAATTTAGGAAATCTCTTTGATCGTAATTTTGATCGAAACCTACTGATATTTTGAACAGGAGCTATAGAAAAAGCCATAGGTGGAAACGCAAGCCCTATGTTCTTTGTAAATACGGTCCATCCATAATGGACAGTGATAAAACGCTGGTATCAAAATCTAAGAGGATCCAATAGAAACATTCCATGTCAACACCAACTGCAAATGAGAGGACTTCAGACATTCTTTGCAATATTAACTTCAGAACTGTAAGACGCAAAAGGGTGACTAATTCACTCGATTATCTCATTTGCAGACACTTGCTTACGAAAAAGCGCTGCATTTATCGACTTCATCATTGTCCAGTGGCGAAACATCTACAGGACAGATTATGAACCATATGTCAGTGGATGCAACAGCCTTGTTTTATATATTCTACTGGTTCATCTTTCTGGTCTCTATACCTTATCGGGTGAGATTCAGTAATGTTTCGATTGTAGTAAGACGCAGAGACTAACACTCTTCGTAGATCTACATCTATTTAAACTTCCATCGCTTGTATGTGTGTATGCATGTTTGTATCATTGTATGTTGAAAACAGTAATGTGAAATCATTTTAACTTTAAGATCATAATTGTAGTAATTGTATGTATGTATGTATGTATGTATGTATGTATGTATGTATGTATGTATGTATGTATGTATGTATGTATGTATGTATGTATGTATGTATGTATGTGTGTGTGTGTGTGTATGTATGTAAGTATGTATGTATGTATGTATGTATGTATGTATGTAAGACCGGCTTTATATGAGTTTGTACGCATTTTTACATCATACCATGAACTAGTTATCGCGCCGTTTATTTCAGGCCGTCGTTGTGCTTATTCTCTTGTACTGGCAACTGGGATTAGCTTCTTTGATTGGGTCATCGATATTCCTGTTTGTGACGCCCCTACAATATGCCATAACCGAGATCATGGCAAAAGTTCAACGCTACGTCCTCGTAAGTATCTGATTCGTTCCGCTTCCTTGAATGTTTAAGGAAAGTTAATAATGATGAAATAACATGTAAGAGACATGTGTGTATATATATATATATATATATATATATATATATATATATATATATATATATATATATATGCACACACATTAGCTGCAATATATATATATATATGTATATATATATATATATATGTACACACATTAGCTGCAATTATATTATATTATATATTATATATTATATATATATATATATATATATAATATATATATATATATATATATATATATATGCACACACATTAGCTGCAATATTTTTATTCGGTTCACAGCTTATATCCGATCAACGATTAAAATTATCGAATGAAGTTCTGATGGGCATCAAACTGTTGAAACTCTGCGGTTGGGAAAAAATGTTTTGTACCAAAATAGAAGAGTTACGCGAAAAGGAAGTTGTGCAAATGATAAAAGCCAGCGTGTACATAATCGTAACAAGTAAGTATATTACAGTAATACGTAATTTTCTTGCATTTTTTATAGAAGGTTGTTCGAGATAGTCTTGATATAAAGGCGAAGATACAAGGTTTTATATATTTGCGGTGCATAAAATTTAGTATGCAGTAACTATTAAGAGTACTCTTTCTTGACGACTTTGCATATATCCATATTCGGTAAGAAAGGCGTGTCAGCCATGATTAGTTGTGTATTAAAGGGCACTTGTTTTTGCGTAGCGATCCAAGTGAAAATTAGTAATTGGCTACCATACCATATGGTTACCGAATTCCTTGTAAAGTTGCACGAGGCTACAGGTCTACAGGTTTTGTATGCCTTCAGTCAGTCACCTGTCGCAATGCCTCATTAGAGAGATTCTCTCTCTTCTCTCACTACTCCTCTCTCTCTCTCTCTCTCTCTCTCTCTCTCTCTCTCTCTCTCTCTCTCTCTCTCTCTCTCTCTCAGATTTCGTTGCCCAGAGTGTACCCGTGGTACTAACCTTCATTGTAAGTTGTTTGTTATTTGTATACAATATGTTGCGTCTATCAGTGAATCATTATGCTAGTAAGTTATTGAATTCTAGTCTGACAGACGTCTACTCTTAACTAAAATCTGCACAATAGCATAAGGGCTAATGGTAAGCGCTATGCTTTCAGATTTTATGTTCCTACAGTTTTAATGTGTAATACCAACGTAGTATTTCTTCTTGCCATCAGAAATCGGAATATTATTGACGGAAAGAGACTCAGTCGCTGCTATTTCACTGTTGAAAAAACTGAAACATCGTGTTTACCGAATTATTCATAGTCCACAAGACCCATTCAGACTACATATATGCAAATGATCGTAAATTTACAATCACATTATTAAATTCGATGTACATAATAATTTTTCCATCGATATGCAGCATTATTCAGTATATTCCATTCTTTACAGTCATTTGCGGTTTACACTCTCATAAATCCTGACCCGCTGACCCCAGAAGTAGCATTCGCATCCTTGGCCCTGTTCAACCAGCTTGTTTGGCCGCTGTCAACGCTTCCCAGTTGCGTCAGTTACTTGGTGAATGCCTTGGCCGGCACCCGACGCCTACGAACGTTCTTCGCTTCGGCCGAGTTGGCCGAGTCGGAAAGTGGAAGAGAGCCACTCAGTCGAGGCTTTGAAAACGCGATGTCGGATGATGACGGCGACGATGATAATGGCGAAGCTGACGATGTTGATGACTTCATGTCGGTAGGAAACGCCATAGAATTATTGGTTTTGTGTTAAGTGTGTGATATGATTGCGCTTTAGTTCAAGATGTTTGTACTTTTGCGATGAAGTATGAAGTATTATTTTTTTATTTTTTTGTTATTGTTTTCATTACTTTTTTATGACGTAAAGTCCACATGTCACTCTGTCTTTGTTTTTACGCTGTTATCTTGTGTTTTGTACTTTGTGTGTCAAGTTTTTGTCATAGATTATATATTTGAATAATAGCAATGAGTAAGGTATTCAAATTTAAATTTAGTTTCGCATTCTTCTAAAAATGATGTCGACGATATAAATTCCCAACACAGTGCAAATACCATGAAATATCCTGTGTGACAACAACGAACAAAATAGATTATCTTAAAGCTCGTGAAATAGTATATCATTAGCAGTAGCATACAGTCAGGAAATAAATCAGTATTTACATGTATGTAATTGCACGCCCCGCACGCAGTGGCGATTATTGAGGGAAGAGCTCCCTCAACGGTTGCGGGGTCTGTGTCCTGATTGGTTGCGCATCATCTGCTTGTATATTAGATGTTTGACAACCCTGGCTCCGACGAGGGAGCAACGGTTAAGCTAGTGAAGGACGGCTCGTCATATAAAAGGAAATGTCCAAAACGTTACGGCACATTCGAACGCAACGAATCAACGGAGGATAACGAGGATTTGAGGGAATGTGATGACAGTGTACCGGATGACATTGGCGTGCAGGTACGGACTAAACATTTACAAGGTTATCGTCTACCTATTGTTACATAGAAAGTTCATATGGACTCGCATCAAAAGCAGGATAATCTTTATGACGATCTCCCAACAATTATATCATACCAGTATATTGATGCCGCAAATCTGCCGCGATCTGATTGGTCGTGACGTGGAAAGAACATTGGTATATTCGCGATATACCACGGCTAGCACACGCGCTCGCTCTCGGCAAGAGCAAAAATCCTTTTTTGATTTTCCACACAAGAATTATATACTGTTGTGATATAATAGCAATAAATCACACCCAGCGATTCGATTTTGATCAGTTCACTTTATATATGCACTCACTATCGCTCGTGCATATATGTCGTGAACTGGTGAAAATCTCGTGGTATACCGTCGCTGGGTGTGGTTTATTGCTTAAATATCTCATGAACAAAGTGGTTCAAGTAAAATTACTGAATCAATTACGCTTTGTATAATATTTACTCTTTTACTACATACTAGCCTTTCCTATTTTAATGTTCTCACAAAGAGAAAACTCAATCAACCATGTTTGTTGAACTATCATATACTTTTAATTACACAATTCTGATTCTTCTTTTTCGTTTTTCTCAGATTAAAAATGGCAACTTTACATGGGAAAGTGACTCGACCAAACCAACTCTTCGTGACATCAATGTAGAAATACCAAACGGTTTGTTCTTGCCATCATGTCTGCCATTACGTTTCCGCGCTTTTTGTGAATGTTAAGGTGTTTGTGTGCATGAGAGAGAGAGAGAGAGAGAGAGAGAGAGAGAGAGAGAGAGAGAGAGAGAGAGAGAGAGAGAGAGAATGTCTGTTATAGTTCTGATACAAGTTCATCACATTCAACAATCTCTTTTCAACTGGCGATATACAAGGAATAGTCCTGTGCAACAATGAACACATGCTGTAACCCGATTTCTTTACAAGTCATTGAATTTTTTTTTTTCAGGAAAGTTAACGATGGTTGCTGGGCTTGTTGGAAGTGGCAAGACGTCACTACTCAGTGCAATGTTAGAGGAAATCGAAGTTATTTCCGGTACAGTGAAGTTCAATAGGTAAAAAGCACAATGGTGCAAGTAGTTTTTTTCTATCACTTCTAATAGAAGGAACGTCACAGAAAGTATAATTTTGATTGTATGAAGAAATAAATGTATGTAATTTATAGCTCGAAACAAAATATCATCAGAATACGTCATCGTTTATAGCTTGGTCAATTAGCACCTTATCTGCTCTTTTCACCATGCAATTACTTTATTTAACTACTTCACTTTTTATCACTTTCCGTCCTTGACGATTGACCTGTTAACTTTTATTCACCGTAAATGTAAATATGCCATATAAACTATTCAAAGAGTGGTTACATGGCAATTGATTCGATGGATCATAGCACATTTCTGACTATCGTAATTATCATCTTCTTGCAGAAATCGCAGTTCAGTTTCTTACGTCCCCCAGAAACCATGGTTACAGAATGCATCATTCAAGGACAACATCTTGTTTGGAAATGATATGAATTTCAAAAGGTATGCAGAATCCAGAAACTCATCATCTCACTCTTTATCAATCTTCAAACTTAAAGATACGTGAGACTACCATGATCTTTGATGGTTGATTAGACACTGTCTGTTCATATTGCTGATGACTTTATGCCCTGTTTTTCTCTATCTCTAACATTATCGACATAAGCCGCCGATTTTAGTGAGAACCTGGGTCTAGAGTCGCGTTATTTATTGTTCGAGTACTTTGCCGAAACGTAGAATACTCTTCCAGGTACCGCAAGGTTATCGAGGTTTGTGCGTTGCAGCCTGATATTGACATTTTACCCGGCGGTGATATGACAGAGATTGGCGAGAAAGGGATCAACTTGAGTGGTGGCCAGAAACAGCGAGTCAGCCTGGCTAGGGCTTTGTACAGTAACTCTGCCCTTGTCATAATGGTAAGATTCTATATGCCTTTGTAACTAATTAGACATAGTAAAGTGTTTCTGAAGAAAGAAGTACATACTACACACTACACGTTATAGACTAAACGGTATTTGCAACCATTTAGATATAGTAAAATATTTTTGACGAAAGTAGCACAGAACCCCATGGCCAGACATTGCAAGAGCGTCGTATACTCGGGTATATGCATGGGGGCTTGCGGTGTATTCTGCGGCCGTTCCTGCACAAGCGCGCGTATAGCGAGTGCAGGGACGGCCGCAAAATCACCGCAAGCCCGAGTAGCATAACTGATCGAAAATACAGAGCAAATGAACCACATATAGGACTGAAAACGATTTTGACAGTGAGATTTACTAAGAGGGTAATGAATTTACGTTTCAAACGCACAAGGTGATTACGTGTAAGTTGCACCAAGAGTCTGTTGTCCGAGCGATCGCTTTGATACGTTTTGATTTTTAGAATTCTGAATTACTTTCAAATGTTACATTTTTAACATAATTTCGATGAACTCTTGCCACACGGTTTTCCTGTATCCTCAAATATGTACGATTGGACCATCAATGCATGTAAAGCACGTTCGATTTTGTAGTGATTAAAGTGTTTTGGGGCACGCTACCGGCCAGTAAGGGTTCTGTGTCCTCCCGGATCGGGTCAACGGCCCAAAACCAACTGGGCCATCACCAATGCCGCCTGACTACCCCTGCCCCTTCCCAAGCCTAGCCAAAAAATTAATTCGGCGAAAAACCAAGTCAATCTACACCAACACCGCCTAACTCCTCAAGTCAGCTTAAATCATGTCGACCTGGCTAATCGTCTCAGCTGAAACCAACTCGGCCTGACCCTAGAACTCGATCGAAACCAACTCGGCCGAGCCCCCATGCACACTACGTAATCAACAAAATTAAATAGAAAAGAACGGCCTGCAAGATGTTCAATACGTGAGTCATGCAGTAAAGAAATATATATACAAATACAGCCATAATTGTTAACACTTACCTGTCTCTTAATCTGGACAGGATGACCCATTATCAGCCTTGGACGTCCACGTTGGTTCACACATAATGGAGAGAGGGATTATGAACTTTCTAATGAAGGAAGGAAGAACTGTCATTCTTGTTACCCATCAAGTCCAATACTTAAAATACGCCGACAAGGTTAGTGCTAGAACCTGTGTTATTCTAGGCGTTCCATAAGGCTTAAATTCGCTTGTCGGATTCTATGAATGCCGGTAGATATTCATCAATACAGCTTTGCAATATAGATAACATAGTGTAGTAAAAAGAAGTGGAGGCTTTCTTGTTATTTGCGCACTACAGGTATATCAACCTACATTGTACATGTATAATACCAGTATATCGATGGCGTAAAGACTGACTGGTCTTGACCTGGAAATAAGCGTCGAGACGTACAAATAGCACGCGCGAGGTCTCAATCAGAGATAAATCCCATTCTGGCGTTTCACGCCAGAATTTTAATATAGTGTTATGATATTATAGTAATAAACCACATCAGCAACGAATATAAACCACTCGGTTTTGACTAGTTCACTCCATGTATGCATTCACTATGACGAGATCATAAATGTCGTGAACCGGTCAAAATTTCACGGCATAGGCCTACCAGTCGCTGGGATGGCCAATTGCTTAAATGTAATATACAGTACCGCTTGATATTATAATGTCCATATCTATTAACAGGTGATCATTATGGAGGATGGCAGGGTCATAAATCAGGGAAACCCTAATGAAATAGGCAACCAAGATCTTGAATTGTTCCACAGTTTGAGAGAGCAGATCCAGCTCATCAGTGAATCTGAAAAAGAGTCTGAATCAGATCTGGAGAAAACACTCAGTTTGGATCGGGAGGAGCTTAAAAAGCAGGTGTCATTAATAGAAGAAAGTGAAAGGAATGAAGGTAATCATAAAAGGTCCACTGTCGTAACTTTTTGCATGTATCAGTCAATCAGTTGTCCTTATTATAACATAACGTGCCCACCGTAAGCAAGTTAATTTGACCCGTTTAATTTTGTTACGAACTAACCAATTGTGTACGACTATTGAAGTTCACATGCACATATGAGATCACCGATTTTGCACGATAGTATACACGCATAATGTGCTCAGAGACAGTACCATTCATAACGTGCAAAAAATACGACCTTCTCTGGATTCTGACTCTGACAGTGTGCATATTATTTATCGCAGCCACACCTCATTAAGCATTTCATGTTTAGAGATCTACTTGATATATGACAGTGTTTTGTAAATAACCCCATTAATATTCAATATGAACAAATAGTAATGTTACGATTGAATGATTGTGGTGCGTGTGGTAACGCTTTTACATCTATACGGAATATTGAAGGGCAGACAACAATGGAAATTTATAGAGCACAATGAATATATTAAAAAGTCAAGAAACTGTGAGCTATTCACCACTCTTTGGACAGAAGGTACCCAGAATGTATCCGGGACAACAAATCGTTTTTCGGAATCGGTCAATTCTTTCCCAAACGTCGAGGAAAGATGTAATCGCCGTGTTCCGTCGTATTCAGTTGAGCCAGTCTCTATTAACTTGCAAATAACAGGTGGTAATGCCTACTTTACGTATGTACAAGTTAAGCTATGGATTCTCATGTTAACAGGACCCGGGGCAAGCTTAATTGAAAAGGAAGAGCGAGAAAGAGGGTCGGTTTCATGGAGTATATACTATGTATACGCCAAGGCCATCAAACTGCCTCTTTCTGCCTTTATCTTATTGTTGTTTCTTGGACAAGGCGTCGTTCAAATAATGACAAACTTTTGGTTGGCTGACTGGTCGGAGTCAGGAGTTGGCGTCAACAATAAAACACAGGTACGGAAAGTAATTTCCTTACTCCAAAGTTGTATTTAAAGGTATACAGTCACCTGTAATCTAAATATGCCCATATATGGTCAAAGGGGCGTTCCTTGGTATTCCAAATGCTCGTGTGAGGGCGCTGTTTTTAAAAAGCGGCCACCTGCTTAAAATCTGCGATTGATTAGATTTTCTCTTTCCATGGTAACTATGGCAAAATGGGAACAGGTGCCAATATACCTTTAATGACCACACAACGTTATCTCCCGCCAACCCCCTCTTTACCTTGCTCTAGATCCAAAGGGTCTCTAATTCTTAGCGTGTGCGCTGTACAACTGCTTTCTTTGGTAAGCAACTTAAACAACGTCTCTAACTTTCCACACAAAAAATACTGCAAAGGAAGGTATGACGGAAACCGCCACAACGAGCAAAAATATCTACCTCTTTTGACAGTTATCCTACAAGAGGTGTCCCTCCTTATGTAACAAGTCAGTAAAAACTGGCATTTAGCCAAACCGGCACTTGTTTTCACCTACTTGACATGGTACACGTGTGTTGAGTTAGTAAACATCGTGTTTAAAATATACATTGTTTCCTGAGGCCTGCTTTGTTAAAATCCAACATTTGGAACATGCCTCACTTGTTTTCACCATTTTAACCTGATTGGCATCATTGTGAACTTGACAGGGTAAGGGTTAAAGTCAATAACGATACCTTACTCAGTTTGCTTACTATGGTATTATATTGGAAGACGCGATGGTCATGTCCGCCAGTGAACCATTTAAACAATGCCAAGTGATAATTTAGTCTCAAAGGATAATTATTCGTCATACTTATTGTTATTGTGTAGCAAATAACAGTAACAGGAAGCGTGGTTAATCATGTAGGCAGCGACCCAACATCATCGGCAGCAAGTGTACCAGTCAATTTTGACCGATGGCGTGACATTGCGTTGAACGTAAGGAACCAATTATCCTGTATGTGTGCTATTTATTTTTCAGGAGGAGTTAGATGAAGAATTAAGTTTTTATCTGGGGGGATATGGATTGCTGTCTCTTTTCTATATTCTCCTCGCACTTGCAGCAACTAGTTTTCACATTATATTATCCTTGCTGGCTGCAAAACGTCTACACATCAACTTGTTGCGTAACATCATCCAAGCACCAATGAGATTCTTCGACACAACTCCCACCGGACGCATTCTCAACAGGTTATCAAATGACACACAGATGATAGATCAGGTATGTAATATGGTCAATTGTATACCTAACTTTAGCTGTAGCCTCTTCTATTGTTCATGTAAAGTTTGGAGGGGAAATTATCGTACATATTTGCTGAAGGTGCTGCGCCTAATCCTTCAAAACGAAAGGTATGAAAGCCGCAGGTAATTAAACCACGCGTATGACAAACTTAGAACTTTGGTAAAGTTCACCAATGCGCACTAACTATAAACCACGTTTGCACCATGGAAAATGTTCATGGGTCATACTCAATCACCGTTCAGATTTTGTGTCGTCAAAAACCCGCTAGCAGTTTACATTCCAAACGCATCGTGTATTAACTTTTTTAGTGAGTTTAAGGTTAAATGCGATTTGCTTCGCTTTCTGTGCTCTTTTTCTAATTATCCATCCTACTTGCACTGGACGACCTGAACGATTTGTAACGATAAAATACATATTAGTGTCGCTCGTCATCTGTTTTACATTTACCGCTAAAAGTGTTTGCTCCTACACCCTGGTATCCTGTTAGAAATGGATTACATGATGTTCTAAATTTATGCAGAGCCACAAGGTTGAAGAGTTGACATTTTCACTCTCACAGGACTTCATGGGTGCTGTGATAAATTTAATAACTGTACCGTTGAACTTGCTGTAGAGTGTTTTCACCGATCCAGATACAATGTTGTCCACAATTTAGCAACAACTTAGCCGGCCATTGAACCACTCTTTTTGGGAGTGGAGATTTAGCCGAGCGTTCTGTCTATGGCCTCTCAGCTAGGCGACTGATGCCCTATGTTGTGGGTTCGAATCCGATTGAAAACTAGCCGTATTTGGAGATTTAGCCGAGTGGTTCTGTCTGTGGCCTCTCAGCTAGGCGACTGTTGCCGTATGTTGTGGGTTCGAATCCGATTGAAAACTATCCGAATTTTCTAACCTGGGTTGGTAACACTGCTGGTGGACAGAATTGTCCCCGAGGTTATCGTTCGCCCAGTTAAAGCGATGAAATTCGTTTCTTCGCTTCGATAAAGTGTGTATGTGCGATGTATGATAGTGAGCATGCGTGCGTGAGTGCTTCACGAACTCTACAACGTGTTGAGCGGTCTCAGTCAGAAAAATGTAACAACTTAGCCGGCTATTGAACCACTCTTTTTTGGGAGTGGAGATTTAGCCGAGCGGTTCTGTCTATGGCCTCTCAGCTATAGGCGACTGATGCCTGTTGTGGGTTCAAATCCGATTGAAAACTAGCCGTATTTTATATTTAAAGTTTGCTTTCCTCATTCGTACAGAAATTGATTTCTTCTATTATCAGGCAATTTCTGATTTTTTTGATTTACTCACGGTTTTGTCGTTTTTCAGAGATTGTGGCTAACGATATTCACACTTCTTACGTCAGCATTACAATGCATTTCTGCTATCGTAGTCAACGCTGTCGTTACTCCAGTCTTCATGATAGTGGTCATACCGGTGATTATTTTGTACTTGCTCGTTATGAAATACTTCATCACGACTTCAAGGTATGACGTCATTTCCATATGATATAGTATTGCATGAACAATGGGAAGTATACCCTCATATCATATCATATCATATCATATCATATCATATCATATCATATCATATCATATCATATCTTATCACGATATCATTTGTTTCTGTTTCGATTAAACTATGACCTCTAGCGTCTTCCTGTAGTTTGGCCATTTCCTTTGATGCAATGTGAGTTGTAATCCTGATATAGTGCAGCTATTCAGATTGCATAGGAGTTAAAATTATTGAAACAAGTTGCGAGCTGATGTGAAATCGTTTTTAAACGAATTATCTCGTATTAACTTCTTATATTACTTGCCTCGATGTTATACAAGTATTGTTAACCACAGGATATAATGGCAGATTCTGTACACCCATGAGCCGCTCAAACATACAAAAAGTGCTGGTGTTGCAATAGCTGTTGTACAAGACTTCAAACGTTTTCCGTGACATCGAGTTTCAAATCAATTAGATGTCAAATAACAGTACAGTAATAATACATGACTCATCTTGCCCAATGGCAAAATTAATGGTTAGCGTACGCTTTATTATTATGGTTAAAATATTGGCCTGCAGCTTATCGTTATACATATATTTAATGGAACACAATTGTTTAGAGCATGAATTTTCACACGTGTAGTTTACACTGCTTCAACATTTTTTTCTCGAATAGAGAACTGAAAAGACTTGAGAGTATTTCCAATTCTCCAGTCTTTTCACACTTATCGGAAACACTCAGTGGAGTTACAACAATCAGGGCGTACAGGTAAAGCTCAATTTTTAAATATTGTCATCAAATCAAACGTCGCTCTCTTTGCATGAATGTAAAAGGCAATTTAATGAAGAAATTCTTTTCCATAAAAGGATTATACTTTATTTCGTATAATTGGTCACTCCTGTATCCGGTTGTGTTCTCATCTAGACTTTGCAGACAGGCTTTAGCCTTCTCAATCTTACCCAAGTTCCGGAAACCATACTTGCTTTTTGACAGAACTGCTGTAGCGTTGGTTAAAATCGTGTGTTCATCCACCTATAACTTTTCTTGTTATTGTGCCTTACACTCGAGGCAAATAGCAAGCATTTATATTAACTCACGGCAACATTTTGATTAAACCAAAAACAGTATAGAATTAAAAAGAAGAGACGCAATCAACGTTCAAATGCAAAGCTATTTTTTAAAAAAATTAGATCACTATCAGGACAACACCTTAAACGTTACGCCCACGACATTTCAACCCACCAATATGGGTTTGGTTCGGCGTTGACAATTGACAACTGTTTTGCCCAGACTCTTTGGTGTCATCGATGATTAGGTGTATGTTTACCGGGAATTAGGGGTGAACAGCTTCATGTGAGCGCCCGATGGGTAAACATCCAAGGGTAACTGTCCTATAACAATCTCGTGTACGACTGTATGACAACTGACAGGTAACAAACACATGTAATTACCCGGGTGTCGATGAAATGTATACGTCGTTGGTAACAGTAAAAAATGGAAACATGATATCACTACACTCAGTAAGAGCAGAGTTACAAATTGCTGACTTTTTCGTCTTATCCTTCATCAACCATGTTTCAATTAGACACGACAACCGTTTTCGACGGCATTTTCTCGAGCGAATGGATGTCAATATCCTAACCCAACTTTATCTAAACCCTGGAAACCGATGGAATGGCATTCGTCTGGTAAGTTTTCTACAACTTCGATTTCCTCACGCAAATATCCTCTTTGAACGACAATCACAGGCAATAATTTTGATATATTCACATGTACGTAACAACAGTTAATTAACTTTCGTGCATTATATCTTTTAGTGCACGATGTAGGTCAATGTACATTCGTCAGTTGATAATGACTCCTCTTCAATTAATTTGCATATTCAAATCATGTTTTTAATATCCTTTGCATTCATGAGCACATATATTCTTCAAATATTGAGCATTGGATGTCATATCCTTGCCATTGTACCGTACCGAATGCTATCTTTTATGTCACGTTGCGCCTTTATAAGAAATTATTTGTATTTATTTCCCATAACTCTGAGAAACGGGTTTTTCAAAAAAAAAGCACCTAACATTTTTTCCTTTTCAGGAAGGTATAGGTGCATTGATAATGTTGATATCTGGATTGTCAAGTTTACTTTCCTGTGTTCTCGGTGACTTGGAGCCTAGCATGGTCGGACTTGCCATTACCTATTCTTTGAATGTAAGCACCTTCAAAGTGGAATTCTGGACCTGTCATCGTTGGAAGTCTTTCGTCCCTGTAAATCACGATTCAAACCACATACACCCACTGTTACAGTGGGACAAAGCAAAACCTGTCACTGTCGAAGTGACCTCAAGTCCATTGTTCACACCATCGAAGGGTTTTAAAACTATGACAAATTTTGTGCAGCTCAAATCTCAACCATCCGAGTTCAAATGAATGTCTTTGTACCACAAACACATAGTTTACCTATATTAAAGCATCAATTCGTTTGAAACGTTCTTATTTACTTCAGAGAACGGATCCAGCTGAAACTTAAGCAGCAGATTCACCTCAATATTGAACAATCTTTTATTAATCAGATTTTCCAATCATCTAATTGAACACATTTGTGAAATAAAATAAATATTCTACGCGGCATCTGTATAGACATACAGTAAGGATCATCTACATATCTGGATGTACTCAACAGTCGGCTAGACATGTTGACAAAATCGAGTATTGGGTATACGACAAATACGATCTCTTGAGGCTTACGACTATAGTGTACACATTGATTATGCTGAATGTATCTTGAATACGTGGACACATATTGGTTTTCAGATTTCTGGCTACCTTACTGCTTTTGTTCGTGTAATGGGGGACTGTGAGATGCAGATGAACGCTGTCGAAAGAGTCGATTACTATACAAAAGTAAAGACAGAAGAATATCGAGGTATTTGGCATCTACTTTCTGATAACATTTTGATCCAAAGTACAGTTTTCACACATATTTCGTACTCGACTTTGTGTATATCCGAGATATACGATTTTCCTCCATTGATATCGAGTCACTATCGACAGATGTGCGTTCCTGAACAAAGCTGATTAACGCATTTTGCAAGCAATGCATTAGGTGTTCGCATAGGCATGACCATGAACAACGAAGTGATTATTTTGACAGCAATCGTGTTCACAAGTAGAAACATACTACGACGTCTATCTTTTGCATCAGTACCACTAAGGTATTCCGTTATACAACTCTCGCCCAATTTAAGCGTTGTATTCAATGCTTCACTTCGATAAAGTTTGTGTGAGATGTATGATAGTGTGTGTACTAACGTGAGTGCTTCACAAACTCTACGGCGAGTGGAGAGGGCGCAGTCAGAATTGTAACATCCTTAGCTCGGTTATTGAACCAATCTTTTTGAGATTTGGGATTTGGCCGAGCGGTTTTGTCTGTGGCCTCTGCGCTAGGTGATTGGGTGCCGTGCGTTGTGGATTCGAGCCCGATTGAAATTATCGTATTGATACCTGCTTTTCGTAGATCGGGATGTGTTCAGAAGAGAAATCCATAATTATGCAGGCTAGGATTATTATGGACATAAAGCTTACTACTTGCCAGTGGGAACCAATTTCAAATCTCCACTGAGATGTGCTCTTTTTCGAATAGGTCTCTACAAACCGCCATCCGATTGGCCCAAAGAAGGCAATGTCGAATTCAGAAATGTGTCTGTGCGATACAGCGCTGAATTAGATCCCGTATTACAAGACTTGAACATCCAAATTCATGGAGGAGACAAGGTAACATATGGCTAACTTTCACAGTGCGTGTAGATCAAGGCTAGATTTTCGAAGAGACACGCTCTTTCGGCATGATGGTGAAGTTTGCTTTGTATTTAAATTTTTGCAGTTCACTCACTTTGCTACATAAAAATGTTGTTAATTCTGAAACACCCAATAATGCGTTCTGGCACAATAGGAAGGAAAATGACAGCCCATGAAAAACACGTGTTGGAGATTATTTTTAATGCTTTCTGAAAGATTTTAAAACCGTACTGAAGGATCACCTCATTTTATTCTCCCAGATCGGAATCTGTGGCCGTACAGGAAGTGGGAAATCTTCCCTGACCTTGGCATTGTTCAGAATGATTGACACTTTCGAAGGTAAGAAACTACTGAAAATCAACAACATAAATTCAAGGTCGGTCCTTGGTGTCTGCTGAAACGCAGCCAATCGTCGTGTCATTCAACATTTATAGCCGCTATGAAAGTATGACTTTACGATAACCCTTACACGAAATCATTAATTTCCAACTTGTGAATTTGTGGTAGCCTAGGAGAGCCCCGTCCAATGGGCATCGGACGAGATGTAATATTATTCTATCTTACTTTCCAAATGTTTGTAGGATGTATTTCAATAGACGGGGTTAATATAGCCGATGTGCCGTTGTTGACTCTCCGTAGCAGATTAGCAATAATTCCTCAGGACCCAGTTCTATTCGCAGGTACAATAAGGTGAGTAGGTGGTTTCACGAATGAATTTACATCAGCTTAGTATCATTCGTTTATAGTTGGACTCTAATTCTGTCAGTTTCTAATCTATGATGTTTATTACCCTGAGGAGGGGGAGTACATGTATTGATTGGATCGACGATTAAGAAACGACACACATGCCAAAACTCAATAAGGTTCTTTTTGATGCACACTTGTCACACAGGATAAGCTATACCGACCTAACACGGGAAAAGCTGTACTAAAACCATGAGTTGATTCTTTATGTTGTGGGTTCGAACCCGATTGAAAACAAGCCGTATTTTCTACCCTGGGTTAATAGTTCTGCTGGTGGACAGAATTGTCCCCGAGACTAGTAGTTCGCCCAGTTATAGCGTTGTATTCATTGCTTCGCTTCGATAAAGTTTGTGTGTGCGATGTGTGATAGTGAGCGTACGTGCGTGAGTGCTTCACGAACTCTACAACGTGTGGAGCGGTCGCAGTCAGAAAAATGTAACAACTTAGCCGGCTATTGAACCACTCTTTTTTGAGAGTGGAGATTTAGCCAAGCGGTTCTGTCTGCTGCCTCTCTGCCAGGTGACTGATGCCGTATGTTGTGGGTTCGAACCCGATTGAAAACTAGCCATATTTCCTTTGCCATGCGTGATTCCAAATCATAATCACTATACTAATCATTCTTGTACTCTTCCCTCATCGATTTTACTCTTAACAGGTTCCTTGATGGCTGATAGTTGTGCTTTTGGCACCCGTCGTTCACTCTCTTTCGAAACAGAAAACTACAGCTTATCCGATGCCTTCCATACTTGTTACATCTCGCACATAAATCTCAATAACTGTATATCAACATTAATTGTTCATGTAGATTCAATCTCGACCCAGAAGAGATTCGGTCTGATGACGAGCTTTGGGAAGCTTTGGACATCGCCCAACTGAAGCAAACTGTATTGGATCTAGATGAGCATTTAGGTAATATAAAGCTTAATTTTAGCTGCAACAGGTGTGCTAAACATGTTCGTATATTGTCATCATACCGGTATTATACATACGTATATGCCTAAAGGTCAGAATTTGACTCACCGAGGATAGCATCTATCATGCTAGTTCAAATTCGTCAAGAACCAAAGCAAACTGTATTTGCTAAGATATTACGCTCCTCGAAGATGAAAGACTTCAATTTTTACTCAAACTCGTCTCAATGAAACTTTCGACGTTTTGAATCGGGAATGAAAATCTGAGGTCACCGTGCAAATGTTTGTACAAAAGAAATCCCGATATTTATCGAGAGTTGAAGTTAAAAATGGCCATCAGCCCTGTGTTAATTCTATGAGGAAAAGTAAATTTGCGATTTTCATAGAAATAAGCAGGTGAAAACTTTACTTCCCGCACGAGTTTCAAAATAACCCCACAAATGGTAAGACCATACAACACTATTGTAAAAGTTAGTGAGTCCGAATATCTGTCGCCGATGCGTAGTCTCTCTTAAGAGAAAGCCGTGCAAATTTTAGCTGTGACAGTCGCACTCTCTGTCTGAGCCGCAACACGAATTCATTTGAGGTTGAACGCCATCATTTGTCTCGCTGTGAATCTATCTGTAGATGCCGAAGTCACCGAAGAGGGCAGTAACTTCAGCGTCGGCCAGAGACAGCTCTTCTGCCTGGCTAGGGCATTTTTGAGAAAAGCGCGGATCCTCGTCATGGACGAAGCAACGGCATCTGTAGACATGCATACAGTAAGTTTACCAGCAGTAAATAAAGGTTTTCTGACATTGAAGAATTATGTATTATTTTAAACGATGTGGTGTGTTCTGGTCTGTTAATAGCTTACACCTACCTCAAGCAATACTACGGCTAAAGGTGATTCATAGACCGTGTTCTAAAATTCTGACTTGTCTTTTGCTCATTAAAAATCTATTGTGTTTTTTTGATCAGGTATATTTTCTTTGCCTGTATGATAACTCTTTGTTGAATTTTTCTCAGTTAGAATTTTGCACTCGAAGAGTACCAGTTACTGTAAATTACTTTACATTTTCCTGTATTTTCTTATATTTTTAGGACGCCATATTGAGAAATGTTATTCAGACAGCCTTTGCTGATCGAACAGTTTTGACAATAGCCGTGAGTAACACTATGACCTCACCTTGTTGTATATGTGCACAAGTTTTTCATTTGGTTTTCAACTATCGCCTAATTATAGGTGCTCTCCTTAATTATCATTCAAGCCCTTTGTGTGGCGAACAACCGCCCGGTTGAAGGGGAAACTTAAAAGGTATTTAGTTGAATTATAAGTGAATGTTGTTTATGAGAGTGAAGCAACTCGTGCAATATCAACGTCATAAACTGGTACTTCTCTGTTGGGTCCTAATAAACGCCCATTCAGAATTCCCATATCGGGAGTACAAGCATAAAGTTTATTAAATATTAAATTAAAAATTATATGAAATAGAGTTGGACCAAAACAGGATAAAATCTTGCTTGTGAGAGACGTACACCTCCGTATTGGCAATGAAATGAGGTCAGATAAATTGAAATTTAAAAGCTTTGGAGCCAATTGTACACGTTCTAGACACCAAAGAATGGAGAAGGAAAGTCGATGTAATTGGATTTATTATGTTTCACACCGGAAATTGAGTGAGACTACAGTTTTTTGTTACTTCATATTTTACGAAGAAATGGGGATTATTGAGAGTGCAGGGCAAGTATACGGCCCTTCCAAACAATGAATTTTGTGCAAATTAAAGCATATTTTTTTTGAAATCTTAGTTATTTGCATATGCTGTGGCGTCTATTTTGTAATTGTTGTATACGCAACGATCACATGACGGTCACTTTGAATAACCACTCGTCTTCCTCTATACAAACTTCATTACGGCCTTGCATTGAACATTTTCATATCACATTTCATGTCACTAATTTGTATTTTTATTTTCTCCTTCAGCATCGAATCGCCACTATAGTGGACTCAGATATGGTTTTGGTGCTCAGTGAAGGCAAAGTCATCGAATACGACTCCCCTCAAAATTTACTAAGTCGACAAGATAGTGCCTTCTTTTCACTGGTGAACCAAACGACTTCGTAGACAGCCTTCAACATCACCTACACATGGTTTATCATCTTAAACTTATTAACCTTACAAAAGCAGGCGTCATAAAATATTTTGGCCAGTATTCTTAGTAAGAAATGATATATATGATTATGGGTAATGTACTCAATAGTCGTTCGCTTAAACACCCATCATTTATGTTTTGCATGTGAGATGGATGTAATTCAGATATTTTGGCACTCGTAATAGGGTCAAATTCATTATTTTCACTCACAAAGGTGGATTCATAGTAACCGAAATACCAGGATGTAAGTCCTGCGCCATGAAAACTGCCTGTTGTTTGTGGTCCAAGCACGCGTGAAACGCTGTACTTTTACTGTTCTGCTTTTGCCGCTTGTCGGCGTGTGGCTTTTACGAAGGCGCGAAAGTGTGTGTCTGTAGTAAACCAGTGTTTTCTGATTATCAGTAAATTTCAGTTGAAGCCAGCTGATGTGGTGACATTTATTTTTGTCACTTTATTAGGCGTTGACGTGACCAGAAGGCTGAATGGCACGTACAAGTGATCACCACCTATGAAAGACAGTCCCTCCACAAACATGCAAAAATAACGCTGTATACGAACATAAATAAAATGCAAGGATTACAAAAAAATATGAAAAAAAATATTAAAAGCACAGCACTGACTAACCGAAGACATAAAGACTAACGATGTTAAAGTATGGTGTAAATGACTTAAAACAATAACAAGTACACTAAAAAATTGATTGTCTTCACCTCATGCAGTGGCTCTTCCCCATCCATATACAATGTTTTCCGAGGAAAAATGACTATTTAGAAGATTCGTGACACATGACATATTGCCTGCAAATGGTGTTTTGTTATCCAAGTAAAAGATTCTGTTGAAAAATGAACGACGAAAACATGGAGATTTGAAGCGAGGTATTGGAAAATTGAAACATTTAAATGTTTTCTATTTACCTCTGAAACATAATGAGCTACTTAATCTCAAAATATTAAAAAACGAATCTGTAAAGATACATTTTCAATTATAAAACCTCTAACCGGGGACACAATAAGTTAAGCTAATTTCAGATTCTTATCATGTCGTGCGGTGTTCTTCTTTGAATTCCAACGTTACCATCTTGCGCGCGCCAGCTACCTTCTCAGGCATATTCAGTTTACGTCTATGATAACCTGGTACAAATAGTTGTATTTTATACTGTTCAGGACCAACCAAGAGAACTCAAAATGAGCAAAATGCACCACTGGTCGAGTGAAACATTGCATATGTCGCATTCTGGTTTTTTTAATGATTTAACATAAAATAGTTCGTTGCCGAACAAAGCTGATATTCGTTTGGCCCAAACCGTGCAAAGATTTTATCATCATATTTCGATTCTGTGCCAAAATATCAAACCATTTCAAAAGATGCAATGTACAACAAGAACGCTTTAATTGTTTCATAACCATACGCTGTGTCGGACCAAGAACTATTTCCATGACCGTTTATTGGAATTATTTTTGAAAGCTTCTATGATATCACGACTTACAAAGTGGCGATAAGAATAAATGACATTATTTTCACGGAAATGAATCAGGATTTACGAGTACAGCATTTACTTAGAGTCAACATTATCGATGTCTTTACCTCCAAACAATATACCAGTTGCAATAATTCGACCTTTTTTTTACAATTGTCAATGTTTTTTAACTTGTCCAGTTTTATTGATAAACTCTTGTAAGTTTGAGACCAAAGTCTTGGATACACAACAAATAATAATAAATTATGTAAACGTATTATCAGCTTTCCACTTTCACCAATGACGAAAAGACAAGGATAAGGTATTTATTTAAGATGTTTCCAGGATGATAGGGCGAGTGTCTCGTCGTATGTTGAAAACAGCAATGTGAAATAATTTTGAATGTAAGATCATAATTGTAGTAATTGTATGTATGTATGTATGTATGTATGTATGTATGTATGTATGTATGTATGTATGTATGTATATGTATGTATGTGCAAAACAAGTATTAGACTGCATTTTATCATTACAAAACAATACGTAAATAAATAATAATCTATTTTTAAGAGAAAACTGTGTCGCTGATTTCCTTCTTACGCCTTCTCCAAACATTTAAGTATTAATCAGCAAAACTGACATAGATATTCTTCTACCACTCGTATTTTGTTAGAGTGACCACTTTCCGCACATCATGGCCCTTTAAAGGTAGGGTTACGTTCGACTATCCTAGCACCGTTTACAACTAATATGCTATATCTATACATGTAAAGTACAACTCATGATGATTACAGTGGTAAAGTAGACTAGTAATAACATATACATTTGACGCTATTGTCAAAATGGCTGGCTGGGTTTACAACCCAATATTTTGACAGTTTCCGTTTATATCCTTCATCATAAAATTATATTGTTAGAGGACTTAACAATACTTTACTATGTTTTTTAAATCTATTTGTTGCTTAATCTCACGCTTGCTAAAAAACTGTGTAAGCTTAATGAAGTAACATGCATATTCAGGCGACGCAACACCTAATATTATGATGAATTTCAAAATAGTTTGAAATTACAAGTGCTTGGGTGAAAAACGTTTCTGGCGATAGAAATTAACTCCAACTGCATCCGTTGAAAACCATCTCCTGTGATAGATTTTGCAACAATTTAACCCAATACGACGTCCACTGTTCTCACTTACAGAACACGTTCAGTGTAGGAAATACCAATTGTTGTACCGACCTGTACACACTGTACTGAGATAAAACCTATTGTTAGCCTTCTGTGTAGTTTCGTCGACGGGAAATATGATAAAGGCAATATAAGAATAATCAAACAGTCAGTGAACGGGTGAGTTTTTCAATTGGAGCGCGGCAACACTGGCGATGTTGACTGTGGCACAGTGAACATCATATCGAGTTAAATTGTTGCAAAATTTATCGAAGGAGAAGTTTGTAATGAATGCAGGTGGCGTCATTTTCTATCGCCAGAAACGTTTTTTTATCATCCAAACACATTGTAATTCCAAGCTAATTTGAAATTGACTCTATTATCAGGGAATCATGTATGAGTTTCAGCAGAGACAAAGTCAAGCGAAGATGAAGTAAATTTGTATACAGTCACAGAGTAATAGTATTTCCTAAAAATCGTCAATCAATTATGAAAAACATTATAGTATACATACACCCGAAAGGTGTTTGTATACCATAACTTTGTATTTTTTTTATAAATACAAATTATAGTACACAAACACCTTTTTCACTCCGGCACCCGGAAAAAAGTGAAACCTTATAGAAAATAATGTTCTCGTTACTTTAAACTTCTGCTGAAACTTTCGTCAAGTAAACTTTAAACCGTTCTCTTTCATAATCAACTGAGGTCAAAGTGCAATCTTGAAACAAGAGAAAAAGATTACATAGATTTTAAAGATATCCGAAATTCAAAATTACCGCTCTATGTTAATTCTATGTGAGAAACATGAATATTCGATTTTTCTCAGTAGGAGGACAATGAAAATTTTATTTGCTCAACACATTTCAAAAAATGAATGACAACAGCCAACCGGTCAGCAAAATATTGTAAAGGTTTGAGAGTCCGAACGTCTGTCTACTTTGTAAAATTGTTATCGCTCACGGTCACCCTTCGGATGAATAGCCAGTGAGACGACGTCGGGATAGAAAAATAGAGTAGTGGTTCCAAGTCTGCAAAGATAACACTGTTTTTTCTTAAACATGGATGTTACATATTGCCAGGTGTTATCTATTCTTCCCTATCCCTTCTTCCTTCTTCCTTCTGCCTGCTCCCTTCTCTGTCAAGTGCTTGTGTTCGTAAAGACGCCTCCTATATACAGTGGTTATTAACATACAATTGAAATGTAAACTCGTCATATCATCCTCTGTACACGTGGATATCATGCGTCATCAGACCCTCTCACACTGCTGCGTCAATATCATTATCATTTTATGGTTTGATTAACGATTTCTTCACTAATTTGTCATAGGCGAAAGTTAACAGTTGTAGATATTGCGTAACAATAGCAAAGTTGACGTCAAAATGAATGACCTCAGTAACAAACAATACCAATTATTCTGAAAGTGGATCTTTAGCAAAGTGGATCTTTAGCTGTGTCACAAAACTGAGAAAAAATTATTTTCATTAACTTTAACTTGAATAGTTAGAAGCAAGGTCAAGCCGGTTGTTCAAAACCATACTTGTGCTGGAGACGGGGCTTGAAACAGCCATGAGGGAAATGCGCCTGAAATCCTACGCTCCCCTACCTGATATGTGTCAACTCAATCAGTGTGTAACGATGAAAACAGGAATTCAACCTTGTTGACGTTAATAGGAATCAAGCCAGTTTAGAAATCCCCTTGCCCAACTTGATCTGGGATCTTTATTGAG
Organism: Ptychodera flava; assembly: GCF_041260155.1. Lineage (NCBI taxonomy): Eukaryota > Metazoa > Hemichordata > Enteropneusta > Ptychoderidae > Ptychodera > Ptychodera flava. The sequence continues at coordinate 23,995,186 of NC_091945.1, read as the reverse complement.
ACACATCTAAACAGGTAACTATGATATTACCGTCAACGGTCACTACTCGGTAAGACTGTGCCGGAGGTTGCTATTATGTCAGGGAGAACTTCCCCGTGGTTTCCTGAAAAAGGAATGATCGATAAAAACCGATACTTCCGCGTATAATGAGCCTTTAGGTGGCGGTATGGAAACTCGCATTACCTGAAGCAATTATAGCGATAATATTTTATTCGTTAACATCAATCAACCCTAAGCAGGGTTGACCTGTATTTGCCATCGTCTCTAAATTCCATTATACAGTACTGAGTTACCAATGCAACGATCTGCATTCTACGTTGTATTAGCGTAAACACCAGATAACTTACTGACAGTGGTAGACTTACCGTGTAAGAGGTGCCAATTAGGGACTGAAAACATATATATTCACAGTACAAATTTTGTAACTCTGCGGCACATTTGTCTTTTCGCACACTTATGCAGAAACTATGATTGTTCTTAAAATTAAAATAAAATTAAAATAACACAACTTGCTCATCACACATTTAAATTCGTCATCAGAACAACTTTCAAGGCTGTATATTACTATGGGCCAAAGCCCTATGGGGCTTGGCCCCTATTGTATTCACTTAGTATCACTTCTTCTTTTTCCTGTTCATCTTCTGTAAAGAAGAACAAGTGCTATACCCTTCATATTTGGTACGATGGGAGACCTTATGACGCCACATCCTTTACCTCATTAACTATGCACATATCTAATTGTGGGCAAGCCAATAGAGCTAGAGGTCTAATTTTTGGTATAGAAAGATAAGTATGGGATACAATTTTTTTACGGAATGTTACGTGACCACGATGACCTTTGACCTCAAATATACATATTTTTCCATAACCAACCGTGCTATACCCTTTCTAATGGTACGATGGGAGACCTTATGACGCCACATTCTGTACCTCATTAATAAATGCATATATCTAATTCTCTGCAAGCCAATAGAGATACAGGTCTGATTTTTGGTACATAGGCATATCTATGGGAACAAAGATTTATGACAAAATGTCACATGACTTTGATGACCTTTGACCTCAAATATACTTATATGCCTACAAACCAATAGTCACAATGGCTATAGAGTTCATGTTTGGTAGGATGGTAGACCTTATGACACCACATCCTGTACCTTATTAACCCTTTCAGGCCTAAACCCCTATATATAGGGGTAGCTCTGGTAAGTTACCAGAAAGTCAGGCCTGAAAAAGTTCATTATGCACATATCTAATTGTGGGCAAGCCAATAGAGCAACAGGTCTAATTTTTGGTATATATGGATAAGTATGGGATACAATTTTTTTGTCAGAATGTCACGTGACCTCGATGACCTTTGACCTCAAATATACATATTTGTCCATAACCAACTGTGCTATACCCTTTCTAATGGTACGATGGGAGACCTTATGACGCCACATTCTGTACCTCATTAATTATGCATATATCTAATTCTCTGCAAGCCAATAGAGATAGAGGTCTGATTTTTGGTACATAGGCATATCTATGGGAACAAAGATTATGACAAAATGTCACATGACTTTGATGTCCTTTGACCTCAAATATACTTATATGCCTATAAATCAATAGTCACAATGGCTATAGAGTTCACATTTGGTTGGATGGTAGACCTTGTGATGCCACATCATATACCTCATTAATTATGCACATATCTAATTCTAGGCTAGCCAATTGAGCTAAAGCTCTTATTTTTTGTACACGGGCATATCTATGTAAGCAAAGATTTTTCACAAAATGTCACGTGACCTCGATGACCTTTGACCTCAATTTTTCTTCTATGCCCATAAATCAGCAGCCACAACTGCTATACAGTTGATATTTGGTAGCATGGTAGACAATATGGTACCAGATCATGTGCCTCATTAATTATGCACATATCTAATTCTAGGCTAGCCAATTGACCTAGAGGTCTGATTTTTGGTACACAGGCATATCTATGGGAGCAAAGATTTTTGACAAAATGTCACGCGACCTTGATAATCTTTGACCTCAAATTTACTTCTTTGCCTCTTAATCAGTAGCCACAATGGCTATTATCTTCAATTTTGATGCGATGGTAGACCATATCCTTTACCTCATTAATTATGCATGTATATAATTTGGGCTACCCAATAAACCTTGTGTTCTGATTTTTTGGTTGACAGATGTAACAATAGGAACAAACGTTTTGTTGCAAAAAACCACGTGTAACTTAGATTACCTTTGCCCTCTGTGATGACATTTGTTTTCTTTTTCCACTTAAGATTGTTTTGGTCCCATCATCGCTGCTTGCAGCTATATTTTTATTTATCTCTATATTGCCAACTTATATTCTTATTGTTCATAGATATTTAATTCGTCATGGTACTGAGGATAACAAATGCGTGCATCGCGGGGAGGTCAGGTATGTACTCTATATATAGCGAGCTGTTAAATAATTTTGTTGTTATCAGTTCTCCATTCATTGGAGCATTGACAATACTAACTGACGTTGTCTTTGTTCTTCACCAATATCTATAGATAGAAGCATCACGTTTCCGTATTTTGATTTGTTTTGTACATCAGTAGAGCTTAACAACAATTACGCAGCAACGAATATACGTATATGTCTTCCTTTTTTATGTCCGATGAAGTCATGAATATTCATTACACATGACGGGGTGTACCTTCTGAAATACAACATAATAACAAGTGTCCGTTGTTGTGCCATTCATATCATTTGCGACGTCAGGATTACAAGTTAAGCAAAAGAAGTAGCAGACATTTAACAATGAGTTGGGTAGGTATCATTTAAAATTCAGTCGCTCATGGACATACAGTATTATGTCATCTGAACTGATAATTTTGAAGATTAGATTTTGCTAGCTTTGCATATATTTAACAACAAGTTGACATTGTAACATAATCTAAATCAGACAGACGTTCGTATTATGCACTGCCTTTGGTTCGCGTCAACTTTCAAATTTTTACTTAAAATGATTCTTTCCCGTGACTGATAAGCAATTACCGGCAAATAACACAACTTGCTCATCACACATTTAAATTCGTCACCAGAACAACTTTCAAGGCTGTATATTATTATGGGCCAAAGCCCTATGGGGCTTGGCCCCTATTGTATTACTCAGTATCACTTCTTCTTTTTCCTCTTCTTCTTCTGTAAAGAAGAACAAGTGCTATACCCTTCGTATTTGGTACGATGGGAGACCTTATGACGCCACATCCTGTACCTCATTAATTATGCATATGTCTAATTCTCTGCGAGCCAATAGAGATACAGGTCTGATTTTTCGTACATAGGCATATCTATTGGAACGAAGATTTATGACAAAATATCACATGACTTTGATGACCTTTGACCTCAAATATACTTATATGCCTACAAACCAATAGTCACAATGGCTATAGAGTTCATGTTTGGTAGGATGGTAGACCTTATGATGCCACATCCTGTACCTTATTAACCCTTTCAGGCCTAAACCCCTATATATAGGGGTAGCTCTGGTAAGTTACCAGAAAGTCAGGCTTCAGCTTGAGCGGGATACCCCTATTTGCATATTTATATTAGAATTTCGTTCAAATGGAAGTGATGAGGGCGCTGTTCTACTTGACCGTTAGTGTGATTTTTCCTGTTTTTTGGGGGCAATTTCAGCCCATTTTTCCCCAACAAACGATGTCAGAGACATTTCTATGGTCATATAAAGCAGTCAAGTTTGTGCCTATGAATTTTTATCGACTTCTACGGCTTACTTTTGGTGCTATGTGTGTATTGTCGATCTATGGCTCGCTAAACATAGGCCTACTTTCGGGCTGCCGCAACTACATGCCCAGCTGATTCTTGTGAATATTTTTACATAGTTAGACAGTCTAATCATTATTTAAGCCCCCTAACTTAGTTTTATTCTTGTTCATGCCCTGCAAATCACTGCTTTGGCCTCGTAGGTCGTACACCGTCCCGCCATCAGAAGACAAGATGGCCGCTTAGAGTGAGGAACGTGTTGCTCTCCGCTGACGCCTTGCTCACGTTTACAAATTGTTTAGGCCCAAAGATTGCAACAATATCACATATTTTACTGTTGTCAATCCAACTTATGTTATATTTATATTTGATGCTTGGGTTACTATCTATTTCGCGGTAGTCCTCGTAGGCATTGGCTACCGATATTCCATTGGGTAACCGGAGAAGTCGGGCAGTTGCGAACTCGGCCATCGCCAGCGCCGACCAACTCGGCCAGTGGGACTCGGCAGGAGAAGTCTGCCACTCACAACAAAGCAATATTATTGCATACGCATTCTCTTCACAGTTGAATATGCCAAACAATTTTAACTTTTTACTACCATAGTTTTTTGTTTATATTTTGTCGGTTTAATACTATACGAACATTCAGAAAACAACTCAAAGTCGAAGAGCTCCCACGTCCACCCTGCAAAACATGTACGGTCTGCCTCCGTGTTTCTGCAGATCGCGCGCGTACCGTATTAAAGTTCAGGCAAACATTATGCCATTTCTTCAGTAAAATTCATGGCTTGATGACTCTTAACTAAGTTGCCTCACCATCTCCTATGACTTTTTAACGAACTTCAAGTGTAACTATGACGAAGACTGCAAAACTCGCTAGTAGTAGTACCACGATCGCGATACACCGCCATCTTTAATTTTACCCAATGTGTGTATATCACACGTGCATTGAACTGTGATCTGTGAAGTTTGCAAACATTACGCTCATCCTATGAATGACATTTAGATCGCTTTCGAGACTTCAAAAAAAGAAACACTAATATGGAGCACATATTCTAATTGGGTGCATACTGTACTGGCCGACTTCTCTTGTATTCGGTCATTGTCAACTGTCAGTGTCTGTCTGTTTGGAGTCGATGCAGGATGTGGTGGTCGGACATTCCCACGTCTGATTTTACTGACCCCTCAGCCTTTCAAGATAATAATATCGTTGTAAGAGTGGATTTTAGTGACCGTGATTTGTCACAGTTTTCCTTTTCACTGGTAACGGGTAGTATATCACTGTCCAGTTACCATGTTTCAACTCGTCAATGTTGACTGAAGTCCGATAGCGTAAAGGCAGTGCCATAGCGTTACATACGCTGTACGTACGCGTACACTGGGCTGTACGATCGGCCTTGTACGGTAACAGCGCATACATGGCATCGTGAAATCATGCCGCAAATATAGGCGCACTGTCAGAAATTCACGAAACTTGTCACAAGCGTTGTTCAATAGCAAGTGGTTTGACACAACAAGTATTATTTTTGTTCAAGACCTGTATCAGTGTGTTTCGGGTCACAGTCTAAAAATAGCACACAGCTGAGAGGTATAAACCATCATGGCAACGTACGAATTCAGTTGTCAATTATCATTAGTATTTATTTCTATCATACATAGATACGATGAAATTACTCTCAAAAGTGTACATTACCTCATAGCATGTTCAATTTCGCATTAAATAATCATATTTGTGAGCTTTCGAGCCCATTTTCACGACCAAGTCGCTCGAACGACGTGTATTCCGGCATATTGCTTGTTTACATTCAGAACGAGGCTCTGCAGCTTATTGAATTATGCAAATTTCTATACGTCCGCTCAAGCTGCTTGAAAAGTTAATTATGCTCATATCTAATTGTGGGCAAGCCAATAGAGCAACAGGTCTAATTTTTGGTATATATGGATAAGTATGGGATACAATTTTTTTGTCAGAATGTCACGTGACCTCGATGACCTTTGACCTCAAATATACATATTTGTCCATAACCAACAGTGCTATACTCTTTCTATTGGTACGATTGGAGACCTTATGACGCCACATTCTGTAACTCATTAATTATGCATATATCTAATTCTCTGCAAGCCAATAGAGATAGAGGTCTGATTTTTGGTACATAGGCATATCTATGAGAACAAAGATTATGACAAAATGTCACATGACTTTGATGTCCTTTGACCTCAAATATACTTATATGCCTATAAATCAATAGTCACAATGGCTATAGAGTTCACATTTGGTTGGATGGTAGACCTTGTGATGCCACATCATATACCTCATTAATTATGCACATATCTAATTCTAGGCTAGCCAATTGAGCTAAAGCTCTTATTTTTTGTACAGGGCATATCTATGTAAGCAAAGATTTTTCACAAAATGTCACGTGACCTCGATTACCTTTGACCTAAACTTTACTTCTATGCCCATAAATCAGCAACCACAACTGCTATACAGTTGATATTTGGTAACATGGTAGACAATATGGTACCAGATCATGTGCCTCATTAATTATGCACATATCTAATTCTAGGCTAGCCAATTGACTTAGAGTCTGATTTTTGGTACACAGGCATATCTATGGGAGCAAAGATTTTTGACAAAATGTCACAAGGGCCATTATTCATATACAAGGGCCATTATCTTCACATGTATTTTTCAATTTTGATGCGACGGTAGACCATATCCTTTACCTCATTAATTATGCATGTATATAATTTTGAGCTACCCAATGAACCTTGTGTTCTGATTTTTTGGTTGACAGATGTAACAATAAGAACAAACGTTTTGTTGCAAAAAACCACGTGTAACTGAGATTACCTTTGCCCTCTGTGATGACATTTGTCTTCTTTTACCACTTAAGATTGCTTTGGTCCCATCATCGCTGCTTGCAGCTATATTTTTATTTATCTCTATATTGCCAACTTATATTCTTATTGTTCATAGATATTTAATTCGTCATGGTACCGAGGAAATAAAAATGCGTGCATCGCGGGGAGGTCAGGTATGTACTCTATATATAGCGAGCTTTTAAATAATTTTGTTGTTATCAGTTCTCCATTCATTGGCGCACTGACAATACTAACTGACGTTGTCTTTGTTCTTCACCAATATCTATAAATAGAAGCAACACGTTTCCGTATTTGATTTGTACATCGGTACAGCTTAAAGGTAAAGGGCGCCGAATTCGGACGCGCACACGCTTTAGAACGTTTCTGCGCAGATTTAACTCCAGCCTGCCGCAAATGGGTTATTTTGTAGCGCATGTATTTAATATCACCTGTCATTGTTGAAATTGCCCTTTTACCTAATTTTTTGACCCAGTCTCTTAGAAATACATGTTACCTTTAACCTTGTCATATTCTGACCCCCTAGGAAGCTGGTTTTTATTCAATATGAGCGCAAAATAACATTTCTCTCCCATTTACATGGCGCATATTACCCATTCACCTGGACATATTGTAAAAAGTAGCGTGGTGACACCCTTTTATTAAAAGTGTAAACTAAATGGTATTATGTCAGGATTTTATTCGCCAAGTTTCGTCAAAATGACACCATTCAAAGCAACAGGAAGAAAGTTCGAAAATTATGTAGTGATATAATTTCCATATCGTTATTTTGTAATCGATACTTATGTTAAAATTTCTTTACAAACATCATGAAAACTATACATTCGATAGATATGGATCTTAATTCTTGGTATTTATTAAATTAAGTCATTTGCTAAGCGTTTTATAATTGCTTTCTTTAGTTTAAGTGAATTATATCATTTTTATTTATTTCTAACGACGCCATTTTAACGTCCGTTTCCATGGAAACGAGCGTGGTGACCCCCATTTTTTATTATATTTTTGCACTTGCACAACTTCCAAGAATATTTGTGCAAAGTTTCAAGAAAATGACACCACAACCTAATTTTGACGTAATTCGTAGTACTTCACCTTAACAACAATTACGCAGCAACGAATATACGTATATGTCTTCCTTTTTTATGTCCGATGAAGTCATGAATATTCATTACACATGACGGGGTGTACCTTCTGAAATACAACATAATAACAAGTGTCCGTTGTTGTGCCATTCATATCATTTGCGACGTCAGGATTACAAGTTAAGCAAAAGAAGTAGCAGACATTTAACAATGAGTTGGGTAGGTATCATTTAAAATTCAGTCGCTCATGGACATACAGTATTATGTCATCTGAACTGATAATTTTGAAGATTAGATTTTGCTAGCTTTTCATATATTTAACAACAAGTTGACATTGTAACATAATCTAAATCAGATAGAGTTCGTATTATGCACTGCCTTTGGTTGGCGTCAACTTTCAAATTTTTTTGCTTAAATGATTCTTTCTCGTGACTGATAAGCAATTACCTGCAAATAACACAACTTGCTCATCACACATTTAAATTCGTCACCAGAACAACTTTCAAGGCTGTATATTATTATGGGCCAAAGCCCTATGGGGCTTGGCCCCTAATGTATTTACTCAGTATCACTTCTTCTTTTTCCTGTTCATCTTCTGTAAAGAAGAACAAGTGCTATACCCTTCATATTTGGTACGATAGGAGACCTTATGACGCCACATCCTTTACCTCATTAATTATGCATATATCTAATTCTCTGCGAGCCAATAGAGATAGAGGTCTAATTTTTGGTACATAGGCATATCTATGGGAACGAAGATTTATGACAAAATGTCACATGACTTTGATGACCTTTGACCTCAAATATACTTATATGCCTACAAACCAATAGTCATAATGGCTATAGAGTTCATGTTTGGTAGGATGGTAGACCTTATGATGCCACATCCTGTACCTTATTAACCCTTTCAGGCCTAAACCCCTATATATAGGGGTAGCTCTGGTAAGTTACCAGAAAGTCAGGCCTGAAAAAGTTCATTATGCACATATCTAATTGTGGGCAAGCCAATAGAGCAACAGGTCTAATTTTTGGTATATATGGATAAGTATGGGATACAATTTTTTTGTCAGAATGTCACGTGACCTCGATGACCTTTGACCTCAAATATACATATTTGTCCATAACCAACAGTGCTATACTCTTTCTATTGGTACGATCGGAGACCTTATGACGCCACATTCTGTAACATATTAATTATGCATATATCTAATTCTCTGCAAGCCAATAGAGATAGAGGTCTGATTTTCGGTACATAGGAATAACTATGAGAACAAAAGATTTATGACAAACTGTCACATGCCATCTTTGACCTTCGACCTCAAATATACTTATAGGCCTATAAATCAGTAGCCACAACTGCTATACAGTTCATATTTGGTAGCATGGTAGACAATATGGTACCAGCTCATGTGCCTCATTAATTATGCTCATATCTAATTCTAGGCTAGCCAATTGACCTAGAGGCCTGATTTTTGGTACACAGGCATCAGGTATATGTACTCTATATATAGCGAGCTGTTAAATAATTTTGCGGTTATCAGTTCTCCATTCATTGGAGCATTGACAATACTAACTGACGTTGTCTTTGTTCTTCACCAATATCTATTGATAGAAGCGTCACGTTTCCGTATTTTGATTTGTTTTGTTTGCCGTATTGTACACGACCCAACTTTTTATCATTGGTTTTGATTTCCTCTCGGAATCAATGGGAGCAATGTGCGAACTTTGTAACCTCGCCCTTTACAAAACCGCCATGTCTGAGTTTTCTTTGTAGCATCTAGATGCTAGTACACTTTTAGAGTCTTACGTACATTGTAATTCTGTATGCTTGTAAAATATGAGTGTCATGTCAATTATCTTCTCATTTGCATATTTAATGAACTTTTGTTATTAGTGAGATAACTCTGAAATTCCTGCACCAAACTTGATGATACGTGCAACAAATATTGATCTGATATATATCTAATTATACTTAGAAGCATAAGGCAGTGTCAAGTTAATAAATAGCTCATTTGCATATTTTATGAAGGTTTGTAATTAGTCATATAACTCCGATATAACTTCACCAAATGTGATGAAATCTGCTGCAGATACTGATCCGACTGATATATAACTGTAGTGTAAAGCATTTAGTAGTGTGAAATTAATTAAGGGTTCATTTACATATTTAATAAACTTTGTAATTAGGTATATAACTCTGAAATTACGGCACCCGAGCCAGTGAAATCGGGTACAGATATTGTTTTGATAAATATCTAATTGTACTGAGAAGCATTTGGCAGTGTCAAGTTAACAAATAGGTCATTTGCATATTTTATGAAGTTTTGTAATTAGTGATATAACTCCAAAATAACAGCACCAAATGTGATGAAATCTGCTGCAGATATTGATCTGACACATATCTAATTGTGGTGTAGAGCATTTAGTTGTGTCAAGTTAATTTAGGTTTATTTGCATATTTAATGAACTTTGTAATTAGTGACATGTCTCTAAAATTACAACATAAAATTAAATAAAACGTGCTACAAATGTTGATCTGATGGATATCTAATTGTCTCATAAAGCATTGAGCAGTGTCAAGATAATTAACAGCTCATTTGCATATTAATAAGTTTTGTAATTAGTGATTAAACTCTGAGAGTACTGTGCGAAGTTGAAAAAACCTGCTACATATAAAGATATCATATATCTCATTGATCTGTGAAGCGTACTACTATTAATGAACCTGTTGTAAAACACGTGAGCATATTCAGTTCATATCTGGTTTTTCACGTGATCAGGTTGTCACAAAGATATGTGTGGCTCATTGAATATTGTCAAACATTACATATGTATTGCCGTATTCCAAGTGCACTTGAAAAAATAACACCCGTATTTTTTCAAATTGATTTGCAAATTAGCAAAAATTAAAGTAATCCCTGTATCTTTCTTTGCAAAAACGTAATTTCTAACATTTTATTCCCACATTGTACACATATAACGGTAAAAGGATACGTCTGACATCAAATTCATTGCAATATTTGGTCACAAAGTGATCAAAATCATAATTTGCCAAATTAATACCGCGCGTGACAAACTGGTATTTTTTATTAGGCGATATGCAAATGATATCATCGATATACAAATTTAATAAACAACATCTTTTGGGGAACTACTTTCTATTTGTAAATACTGTCGTCTGCAAACTTCGTCCTTCATGGAACAGCTAGAGGATAAACATTACGACTGGGTGAATTGTATGTACGTCGAACACTTAGAAAGTGAATTTTATTACCCAGATCATACGGAAAGTGTGAACAAAACGACAATGCAGGCCTTCGAAGTCGAAAACAGCAACATTTCAGCGATGGAGCCAGAAGTCGAATGCCCTTCAACTTCAAGTTCGGCAAGCGAGAAACCGAGGTTCATAAGTTTCTCGGCGGACGAAGTAGCTGCTTATGTGGGCGACCACAAAAACAAGAACACCGTTTTGAAAACGAAGCGAGAGGTCGCCGTGTTTGAAGAATTGAAAACAGCAATGACGACAGAGAGACATACGTTAACGGAAATACCACCGTCCGATCTTGATCCCTTCCTCGCGAAATTTTTTCTCGGCACCAGGAAGAAGAACGGCGACGACTAGCTACCAAAAATCGATCGAAAGGTGGTTGCGTGATAATGACTACGGTGCTAGCATTATCCGTGACGAAGCGTTCGCATCAAGTCGTCATGCTTTGGCAGCGAAACGAAAACAGCCTAAGGCAGCAGGAAAGGGGAACGTGCCGAACAAGTCCGAGGCGATAACATCTGAACACGAGAACACTTTGCTGAAAGCCGGTCAGCTCGGAGTCCACTCCGCATCGTCGTTGCTTAAGCTTAATACCCTCTGGCTGAATAACACAAAACTATTCGGTCTTCGCGCCAGTAATGAACACCATCAGATGGAATGGGGTGACGTTTCTCTGGGGCATGACGAAAACGGCGAATATATCATCTACAACGAAAGGCTCACAAAGACTCGTCGAGGGGAACCTGGCAATACGCGAAGTTTTGCCCCAAAAGCGTACGCTACCCCGGCTTCTCCAGATAGGCCTACATGTCCCGTTCTCGCGTACAAGACCTATGCTTCGCGAAGACCTGGTAAAATGAAATCTGCCACTTCGCCATTCTATGTAGGCATTGAATACGTTCCAGGTACCATCAACAGAGGTTTATGGTTCCGTAACCAGCGTATGGGAATCAACAAGCTATTACATGCTCATGAAGGCGATGTCGAAAGCGGCCGGACTCCCCAGGGTGGGGGTACTCTCAATATTTTCATACGGGGGGTGTGCGGCCCAAATTGGAAACATCGACCCATGTGTATTGTCAAAAACAGACCCATTGTTAGGGACTTTTTGTCAAAATCAGGCCCATAGTTAGGGAATAATGAAGCGAGCAAAACACAAAATAAGCCGACCAGTTGTCAAATAGAATACTAGCAAACAAAAGTATTAAAGGCCCGTGAGCTGCAAAGTCATTGAATTTCTTCAAGTTCAAATATTTCCAATAATTTCAGATATTTTTTCTACCAATAAAGTGATATTACCTTGCACTGTCATGAAAACAATAATTTGTTAGAAAACAGCTAGGAATTTTACATAGTTTAGTTAATCTTAAATTTCCCACAATTTTCCAATACTTCACATATTACAATGAAAATAGAGAATACCTTGTCTCAGTGAAGTATATTCAGTCCCATGAGATCTATTGGATGGAATTATGTTGGTCTGTAAAAATGCTTATAGGTTTATGCACTGGTTTCACTGTCTGTTTGAAAATTCACATGGGGGCAGCCACATTTGGGTGTGGCACCACTTTATTATTTATCTGGTTAATTCTTACATATGTGCTCAAATTCAGAGGTTCATGTAACTTATACTCAGATATGTCAGTGAGTACTTCTGCTTGGAGTAATATTAGTTTGAAAGTAACTAAATTTTAGAAAATTCTGCCAAAAGTTGCAGCTCGTGGGGCTTTAAACTTGCAACCATGAAAGTATTGCTGTAAAACAGTACACTCTCACTCACACAAATAACTACTGTCATAAGTTTCTGTTATTTTATTGCTATGGATTACCACATTTATTGCCAGCAAAAAGAAACTGCTATTTTCATGAGATATTGTGTCACTAAATTAAAAAAGTCTCTGTTGAAACTTGAAATTTACTTAGGGACTGGTCAGTTTCTTCGACCGGGGTCGGGGGTGGACTATGTGCCGATGTCAAAAAGTTTCTGATACCCTTTTCTGAATTTTGACCAGGTATGAACTGAAAATGCTCACGTGTTTCATTATATATTGCAGTAATGTGTAAATTTGAACCTTTGCCACATGTTTGCAACTTCATTGAGAGTGTTATGATCAATATAATGAATAATATTCACCACAGATTAATTCTAAATCCAAGTATATATCCCCAATCGGGAAAGTCCATTAACATATGCAAATAAGGAATTGACTGAAATGTTCTCATTAAATATGCAAATTAGGAATTGGCTGAAGTAAAAATGTTAAATGACTTTTAATAATATCGTATCATAGTATCTTTAATGTAAAAAGCAATTCGTCAGCTTTGGTCTAGTCAAGACAGATAAATATCCTTAATTAGGAATGTTCATTAAATTTGCAAATAAGGAATTGGCTAAAGTAAAAATGCTTAATAACTTTTAATGTTGTATCATAGTATCTTTAATGTACATAGCAAGTTTCGTCAAATTTCGTCTAGTCAATACAGATAAATATCCCTAATTAGGAAAGTTCATTAAATATGCAAATTAGAAATTGGCTGTAGTAAAAAAGTTAATGACTTTCAATAATGATGTTTTATAGTATCTTCAATATATGTTTCATTAACTTCGTTCGAGTCAATTCAGATATATATATCTAATTAGGAAAGTTTATTAAGTATGTTAATAAGAAATTGGCTGAAGTAAAAGTGCTTAATGATTTTCAATAATGTTATATCATAGTATCTTCAATGTACATAGTGAGTTTCATCACCTATGGTCAAGTAAATTCAGATATATATATCTAATTTGGAAAGTTTATTAAATATGCCAATAAGGAATTGGCTGAAGTAAAAATATTTAATGGCTTTCAACAATGTTATATCATAGTATATTTAATGTACATAGCAAGTTTCATCATTTTGGGTCAAGTCAATTCAAATAAATATCCCTAACTTCAAAAAACAGGATGACCCCCCTGTGCACGACATCGGTAAAACAAAGGTTGAATATAAATTATATGATATATATATTATATTTTATGTATATTATATTTTAAACAGTCATTATGTGTTTTAATTGAATTGTTGACATGTCAGTTGTACGATAGGAATTTCAAAGTGTCAATTTTAAAGTTTGAATACAGTATTTTGAATGAGCTGTGAATGTATTTCACTCTTAAACTTAACCAGATGTCCTGAACTGTTGTACAGTAATGGATGTCAATCATTAATATCAAAGAGGAAAAAGCAGTAAATCAAAAACTTTGATGGGTGTTAAGACTTGCTAGCCATCAAATTAAATCTCCTTAGAAGCCATAGAGAGCTATTTTAGCCAAATCTGATGTGTGCAGTGTCTGAGAGGACCTTTTCTTTTAACATTGAAACTATAAAAGCACAGCTAATAATGATGAAAACTGCCTTTTTAACTGTTACTGTAATCATAAAATGCATCTATTTACAGAAAACCTGTGACACAAAGGAAAATAGTTGCATCAATGAGAACGAAAAAATCTTGTCATTTTTCTATTTCTAAAATATTTCACTGTATCAAATATATATTGTGATATATTTGTGCATGTGGCTTTCTCATACTGAATTCTCATACAGAAAATAGAAAAGTATCAGGAATTTGTCATCCTTTTCATATGAACTGCAGATTTCATAATGGTACACTTTCACTGAGCAAACATCACGATATCTCTGACATATATCTCTGATTTATTAATGTATGGCACCCGAAAAATATGAAACATCCTGATATTTCTGATATATATGTCTATATATTAAAGTCATGAGTCGGAAGGGCGTGCTGAAAAATGTCTGATACATAAATTAAGTAATACGCTCAAAGTGCCCACTGAAAAATATTGAACAGACAGATATGATATATCTCTGATATGTGTATATCTGATATATTTAAGTCGAGGTGCGCTGAAAATTATGTCTGATTATTAAAGTTATGCGCCCAAAGGGCGCGCCGAAAAAAATGCAACTGAATGATGAAATTTATGGCTGACGCGATGCATTTTACGCAATTATGAGCCCATGTCAAAATCCAAAAACACACTGACCCCTATTGGGCATTTCAAAAACATGGTGACCCCATCACCAAAATCAAAAACAGGGTGACCCCATGAATCCACCAGCCCCCCGCCCCCTAGGCCAAAGAAACTGACCAGTCCCTTAATTATCATGGATACAATTTGTCTTTTATATAAGCCCACATTTCCACCAGTCAAAAACAGAAATGGATTTTCACTGTGTAGCCTGAATAATTTTTGAGAATATGCAAAATATGCACATATTTAATTTGGAGCTACCCAATAAACCTCCTGGTCTGATTTTTTAGTTGACAGATGTAACAATAGGAACAAAAGTTTTGTTGCAAAAAACCACGTGTAACTGAGATTACCTTTGCCCTCTGTGATGACATTTGTCTTCTTTTTCCACTTAAGATTGCTTTGGTCCCATCATCGCTGCTTGCAGCTATATTTTTATTTATCTCTATATTGCCAAATTATATTCTTATTGTTCATAGATATTTAATTCGTCATGGTACTGAGGATAACAAATGCGTGCATCGCGGGGAGGTCAGGTATATGTACTCTATATATAGCGAGCTGTTAAATAATTTTGTTGTTATCAGTTCTCCATTCATTGGAGCATTGACAATACTAACTGACGTTGTCTTTGTTCTTCACCAATATCTATTAATAGAAGCGTCACGTTTCCGTATTTTGATTTGTTTTGCTTGCCGTATTGTACACGACCCAACTTTTTATCATTGGTTTTGATTTCCTCTCGGAATCAATGGGAGCAATGAGCGAACTTTGTAACCTCGCCCTTTACAAAACCGCTATGTCTGAGTTTTCGTTGTAGCATCTAGATGCTAGTACACTTTTAGAGTCTTACGTACATTGTAATTCTGTATGCTTGTAAAATATATGCATTTCAGGTAGTCTCTGTCGCATTTAATGGAAAATCCTTTTTAGCTCACGTGTGTAAACACATGGGCTAATGTTATAGCGATGTCTATCTGTCTCTCCGTGTGTGTGTGTGCGTGTGTGTGTCTGTCTGTTTGTTTACACGATAACTCAAAAACGCCTGAACGGATTCAAGTCAGAATCGGTACACAGGTACCATATGCTACTTGCAAGAACTGATTAAATTTCGTTTAGTGTGGCTTGCATATTAATGAAGTTATGCAATATCGTTTTTTCCGTACAATAGTTTCCCTATGGAGACAGTAATGACAGTGTAGACATATATCAAGAAATACTGCACAAATTTTCATGAAACTTTTCACGACAATCTAAGAACATTATGATGAGACTGTGAGTGCCATGTCAATTATCTTCTCATTTGCATATTTAATGAACTTTTGTTATTAGTGAGATAACTGTTAAATTCCTGCACCAAACTGATGATACTTGCAACAAATATTGATCTGATATATAATAATTAGTAATTAGTGATATAACTGTTAAAGTCCTGCACCAAACTTGATGATACTTGCAACAAATATTGATCTGATATATATCTAATTATACTTAGAAGCATAAGGCAGTGTCAAGTTAATAATTAGCTCATTTGCATATGTTATGAAGGTTTGTAATTAGTCATATAACTCCGATATAACTTCACCAAATGTAATGAAATCTGCTGCAGATACTGATCCGACTGATATATAACTTTAGTGTAAAGCATTTAGTAGTGTGAAATTAATTAAGGGTTCATTTACATATTTAATAAACTTTGTAATTAGGTATATAACTCTGAAATTACGGCACCCAGTCAGTGAAATTGGTACAGATATTGTTTTGATAAATATCTAATTGTACTGAGAAGCATTTGGCAGTGTCAAGTTAACAAATAGGTCATTTGCACATTTTATGATGTTTTGTAATAATTGATTTAACTCCAAATAACTGCACCAAATGTGATGAAATCTGCTTCAGATACTGATCTGACACATATCTAATTGTGGTGTAGAGCATTTAGTTGTGTGAAGTTAATAAGGGTCCATTTGCATATTAAATGACTTTGTAATTAGTGATATTACTCCAAAATTACAGCGTTAAATTTGATGAAACTTGCTACAGATGTTGATCTGATAAATATCCAATTGTACTGAGAAGCATTGAGCAGTGTCAACTTAATAATTAGCTCATTTGCATATTTCATGAAGTCTTATAATTAGTCATATAACTCCGAAACAACTGCATCAAATTTGATGAAAACTGCTGCACATTCTGATACGACAGATATCTAACTGTGTTGTAAAGCATTTAGTGGTGTAAAGTTAATTAAGGGTTCATTTGCATATTTAATAAACTTTGTAATTAGGTATATAACTCTGAAATTTCGGCACCAAAATTTTGTGAAACATGCTACAGATATTGATTTGATAAATATTTAATTGTGCTATGAATCATTGAACAGTGTCAAGTTAATTTAGGTTTATTTGCATATTTAATGAACTTTGTAATTAGTGACATTTCTCTAAAATTACAGCATTAAATTAAATAAAACTTGCTACCAATGTTGATCTGATGGATATCTAATTGTCCCATAAAGCATTGAGCAGTTTCAAGATAATTAACAGCTCATTTGCATATTAAATAAAGTTTTGCAATTAGTGATTAAACTCTGAGAGTACTGTGCGAAGTTGAAAAAACCTGCTACATATAATGATATCATATATCTCATTGTTCTGTGAAGCGTACTACTATTAATGAACCTGTTGTAAAACACGTGAGCATATTCAGTTCATATCTGGTTTTTCACGTGATCAGGTTGTCACAAAGATATGTGTGGCTCATTGAATATTGTCAAACATTACATATGTATTGCCGTATTCCAAGTTGCACTTGGAAAAATAACACCCGTATTTTTTCAAACTGATTTGCAAATTAGCAAAAAATAAAGTAATCCCTGTATCTTTCTTTGCAAAAACGTAATTTCTAACATTTTATTCCACATGTACACATATAACGGTAAAGGATTCGTCTGACATCAAATTCATTGCAATATTTGGTCACAAAGTGATCAAAATCATAATTTGCCAAATTAATACCGCGCGTGACAAACTGGTATTTTTTATTAGGCGATATGCAAATGATATCATCGATATACAAATTTAATAAACAACATCTTTTGGGGAACTACTTTCTGTTTGTAAATATGTCGTCTGCAAACTTCGTCCTTCATGGAACAGCTAGAGGATAACAGTACGACTGGTGAATCATATGTACGTCGAATACTTAAAAAAGAATTTTATTACCCAGACGTACGGAAAGTGTGAACAAAACGACAATGCAGGCCTTCGAAGTCAAAAACAGCAACATTTCAGCGATTGAGCCAGAAGTCGAACGCCCTTAAACTTCAAGTTCGGCAAGCGAGAAACCGAGGTTCGTAGGTTTCTCGGCGGACGAAGTAGCTGCTTATGTGGGCGACCACAAAAACAAGAACACTGTTTTGAAAACGAAGCGAGAGGTCGCCATATTTGAAGAATTGAAAACAGCAATGACGACAGAGAGACATACGTTAACGGAAATAGCACCGTACGATCTTGATTCCCTCCTCGCGAAATTTTTTCTCGGCACCAGGAAGAAGAACGGCGACGACTAGCTACCAAAATCAATTGAAAGGTGGTTGCGTGATAATGACTACGGTGCTAGCATTATCCGTGACGAAGCGTTCGCATCAAGTCGTCATGCTTTGGCAGCGAAACGAAAACAGCCTAAGGCAGCAGGAAAGGGGAACGTGCCGAACAATTCTCCGCATCGTCGTTGCTTAAGCTTAATACCCTCTGGCTGAATAACACAAAGCTATTCGGTCTTCGTGCCAGTAATGAGCACCATCAGATGAAATTGGGTGACATTTCTCTGGGGTAAGATGAAAACAGCGAATATATAATCTAAAACGAATGGCTCACAAAGACTCGCCGAGGGGAACCTGGCAATACGCGAAGTTTTGCCCCCAAAGCGTACGCTACCCCGGCTTCACCAGATAGGCCTACATGTCCCGTTCTCGCGTACAGACCTACGCTTCGCGAAGACCTGGTAAAATGAAATCTGCCACGTAGCCGTTCTATGTAGGCATTGAATACGTTCCAGGTACCATCAACAGAGGTATATGGTTCCGTAACCAGCGTATGGAATCAACAAGGTATTACATGCTCATGAAGGCGATGTCGAAAGCGGCCGGACTCCCCGGGGGGGGGGGTACTCTCAATATTTTTCATATGGGGGGGGGGGTGTGTGCGGCCCAAGTTTGAAACATCGACCCATGTGTATTGTCAAAAAACAGACCCATTGTTAGGGACTTTTTGTCAAAATCAAACCATAGTTAGGAATAATGAAGCGAGCAAAACACAAAATAAGCCGACCAGTTGTCAAATAGAATACTAACAACAAAAGTATTAAAGGTCCGTGAGCTGCAAAGTCATTGAATTTGTTCAAGTTCAATATTTCCAATAATTTCAGATATTTTTCCTACCAAAAAAGTGATATTACCTTGCAATGTCATGAAACAATAATTTGTTACAAAACAGCCAGGAATTTTACATAGTTTAGTTAATCTTTAAGGTAGAGACACACGTTAGATGATACTTATTTTAAACTTACTTTTTCTCAATAAATTCACTTTTAGACCCCACACATTATATATTTTCTGTTAGCCCTATATCTCAACATTATGAAAAATATGTTTATTTTCCGAAATCACAGTGTTTGTGACCATTTCTCTCAAAAATATGCGTTTTTGAGTTGTTTTACCTAAAAAAAATTAGGTGTTACAGGACTAGGGCGACTTGAGATATTTTAACAGAAATCAACAATTGAGTAGTCTGGGGAAAAACGGTGTCCCAGATTTTCGGTAAAATTGATAGAACAAGAGAAATTCTTGCTGAAGTGAACGAAACCCGGTAATTTATTCAAAAACCCAGAGTTGTTACTTTCACACCTTATTGTGCTGAAACAAAAGGGAATAGAAAAAATCTGGGACACGGTTTTTTCCCCAGACTACTCAATTGTTGATTTCTGTTAAAAGATCTCAAGTCGCCATAGTCCTGTAACACCTAATTTTTTTTAGGTAAAAAAACTCAAAAACGCATATTTTTGAGAGAAATGGTCACAAACACTGTGATTTCGGAAAATAAATATATTTTCTATAATGTTGAGATATAGGGCTAACAGAAAATATATAATGTGTGGGGTCTAAAAGTGAAATTTATTGAGAAAAAGTGAGTTTAAAATAAGTATCATCTAACGTGTGTCTCTACCTTAATTTGTCATAATTTTCCAATACTTCAAATATTACAATGAAAATAGAGAATACCTTGTCTCAGTGAAGTATATTCAGTTCCATGAGATCTATGGATGGAATTATGTTGTCCGTAAAAATGCTTATAGGTTTATGTACTGGTTTCACTGTTTGTTTGAAAATTTACATGGGCGGCCACATTTGGGTGTGGCACCACTTTATTATTTATCTGGTAATAACTTACATATGTGCTCAAATTCAGAGGTTCATGTAACTTGTACTCAGATATGTCAGTGAGTACTTCTGCTTGGAGTAATATTAGTTTGAAAGTAACTAAATTTTAGAAAATTCTGCCAAAAGTTGCAGCTCGTGGGGCTTTAAACTTGCAACCATGAAAGTATTGCTGTAAAACAGTACACTCTCACTCACACAAATAACTACTGTCATAAGTTTCTGTTATTTTATGCTATGGATTACCACATTTATTACCAGCAAAAAGAAACTGCTATTTTCATGAGATATTGTGTCACTAAATTAAAAAAGTCTCTGTTGAAACTTGAAATTTACTTAGGGACTGGTCAGTTTCTTCGACCGGGGGTGGGGGTGGACTATGTGCCGATGTCAAAAAGTTTCTGATACCCTTTTCTGAATTTTGACCAGGTATGAACTGAAAATGCTCACGTGTTTCATTATATATTGCAGTAATGTGTAAATTTGAACCTTTGCCACATGTTTGCAACTTCATTGAGAGTGTTATGATCAACATAATGAATAATATTCACCACAGATTAATTTTAATCCAAGTATATATCCCAATCAGGAAAGTTCATTAAAATATGCAAATAAGGAATTGACTGAAATGTTCTCATTAAATATGCAAATTAGGAATTGGCTGAAGTAAAAATGTTAAATGACTTTTAATAATATCGTATCATAGTATCTTTAATGTACAAAGCAATTCGTCAGCTTTGGTCTAGTCAAGACAGATAAATATCCTTAATTAGGAAAGTTCATTAAATTTGCAAATAAGGAATTGGCTAAAGTAAAAATGCTTAATGACTTTCAATGTTGTATCATAGTATCTTTAATGTACATAGCAAGTTTCGTCAAATTTGGTCTAGTCAATACAGATAAATATCCCTAATTAGGAAAGTTCATTAAATATTTTAATAAGGAATTGGCTGAAGTAAAACTGCTTAATGATTTTCAATAATGTTATATTAGTATCTTCAATGTACATAGTGAGTTTCATCACCTTTGGTCAAGTCAATTCAGATATATATATCTAATTAGGAAGTTTATTAAATTTAAGTCAGGGTGCGCTGAAAATTAGGTCTGATTATTAAAGTTAAAGTTATGCAACTGTTTGCCAATAACCAGATATATGGAGGAACTTTTAATTTCCACTTTAACGTTGCTGGGATGGATGGAAGTCCCAAGTCGATCGGCTCCTGTATCTCTCCAAGTAGTACAAGTAAACGCCGTAGACCGTGTGTGATTTATTCTGACGATTCGGACTGAAACGATCCCCGAATTTCAAAATTTTGCCGCTTCTATGGAAGGCAAAATATAATATGTTGTGTTCTCTGTTTATTTAACTTTAACAAATGTAATTTAATGGCAAGTTTTCTCCGTTTTTTTTGTGAAATAAAAGTTAAGATTTGTGATCTACGTGTACTGCTTCAGCGTTTTGTTTTCCGTGGGCGAGTGAATGAGCTCGAGCGAAGATAATGACCTCATGAATTTACATATGCTAGCCAAACCAATCAGAGACCTCATACAGAAACGTAATGGCGGCGGATCACTGGGATTTTCTTATGTAATATTAGTGCACTTCGCGATGCATTTTGCTAAATTAGAGGAACATATGTAATAATAACAGAGCCCCATGAGCTTGCACAGCATTTTGAGGGATACTGAAGTTATTTTAACTCATGATGCGGCATGTCCTTCTGTAAGCTTACCTTTCACTCGCGGTACTGCCGCAGGATATGCCGCATCACTCGTTAAAATAACTTCAGTATCCCTCAAAATGCTGTGCGAGCTCATGGGGTTCTGTCATAACATTTAGATATCATTCCCTAATATTTTTCTTCGTTCAGCGAAGGAAAATACTCGTGACGTAATGACCGTGTCACCACGAGTCGAAGACGAGTGGTGACAAACATCGACTGAATCTCGACGACGCGAACACTATAAACGTCGCGCCTGACCCTGGTTGCAATGCTTACGGAATTCACGGTAACGCGACCAGCTTCGAGTTCGTTGTTTCCGCAAATTATTGGCGTAATTCCTTCGGAATATACAGGCGTTACACTCATGTGTTTATATTGTTCAGATTATTATTGTCGTAGTCTGTGAAAATATCATTTCATCAGATGACTTTTGAGGCTAGACACTGCGCTTGACCCCCTTGTTGAAATGGAAACCGTATGTCTACCGCATGAGATTACACAGTGCGTCGAAAGTTTTTAGAATTTTTTAACAGCAGTTGCATTGGTCTTTTCGGCGAAGTGAAGGAAGTTATGCCAACAATATCATGAAAAAGTATTAATAATAAACTCTTAGATGACGTAACTTTTTTGATGGTGACCTTGTAGGAAATGTTTAAATGAGCAGAAGCAACCTTTTGCAGTTTAAACTGTGTCTCTCGCATTTATGCTGGCTTTCATTGCACGTTTCCCATAAGTCAATATATATTTTCTGTCCACCATGTAAAGTTCATCCCGCAGAATCGTCGTTAATGCGATGCTTAGTCATAGAAAGTATGTGTTGCCATGGTCTCCGCAATTGACAATTTCGTTTTGTCTCAATGTTTTGCATATTTCATAAGCAAACTTTCGTCCAGTACTTTGTTTCTGAGGATAAAACATGATTTACTAAATACAGGTATGTGGAATATATTGGTATTGGTGGTGACGTCATCCCTTCTCGATGTTAGTTCTCAAGGTAATCATTTCATAAACATCCCTCTCTTCAAAAAGCAAAACACAAATAAAAATGATTGACCTTTCCTATTCCGTCGGTTAGCAGTTTTCAACCTTCAAAAAGCCTACCAAACGAACTGATTTCTGCAAACTCTCGAATTATTATCGACTACCCTGAATTAATGACACTTCTGACCCTAATGCCTTTCAATAACTTTACTGGTCCTGAAAAGCGAATGGCCAAATGCACGGAGACTCTCCAAAGTGAAGGGAGGTATTGTCTGAGCTTAGAGCTTTCGTTCTGAGTTTTAAAGCATAGATATCTGAAAATCAAATACATATAACAGGATTATCTTTTGCATTCCGCATCAGTAGACGGAATGCAAATCTAATCCTAAAGCCCAAATAGCTGTGAATGTGTAATTAACCGATCTCAAAATATCCTCAGTTTTCCAAGAGCTGTCTTTGATCCATGCACTAAAGACTGAAAAAGTTTATAACAATGTCATAAGTGTCGAAAGTGGCATGTAAATTCAAACATTTTAACAACATTTTAGATTTCGTGCAATTTCAAAATCTCATCATGTGACAGAAAAAATAAAGATTACAACAACAAAATGTTGGCCATCGTGTGTTTTGCATTCAAATAAATGGCATCATGCTTGTTTCCTTTATGATACCGATGTGTATGTG
This sequence comes from Ptychodera flava, assembly GCF_041260155.1. Lineage (NCBI taxonomy): Eukaryota > Metazoa > Hemichordata > Enteropneusta > Ptychoderidae > Ptychodera > Ptychodera flava. The sequence continues at coordinate 23,971,333 of NC_091945.1, read as the reverse complement.
TAGAAAATACTGCATTTTTGTACTTTTTATGAGTGTGGTACCTGTTTATTATTTAACCTGTAAAACGCGTAGGCATGGTACAAATCAATGAGCAGTGGTACTTCTAAACATGTATACAGTAAGCATATTTAGACGAGCCATTTTTGGTTTGAAAATGAAATCATGAAAATAATGCATAAAATTCGCAGCTATTTGGGCTTTAATTATAGCATTTGTAGAATCTTGTAAAATGTACCCACTTTAATGCCATATTAAGGAATAATGAATAACATTTTAGATAAAGTTTGAAAAGGACAATAGCATTTTCTTATAATGAGAAACATATAGTTTTATTTAAGTCACCTCTTTACCTGTACGTTTCAGAAGGTTTGCTTGAGGAAACACTACCTTTGATGAACAACTGCACGGACTGTGAGAACCTTTATACACCCTTCTTTGTCAGCCAACCTTATGAGGGCGATATCCCGATCACAGCCACAGTGGGACATCATGTTCTGAAGGTACTGGCCTTCGACGATGATGATCCGGTGAGTCCAACATTAGGACATATCACTGAGAGAAAGAGTCAAAATAAGATTATTTTTAACTCAAATGTGTATAAAGTAATGTGTCATATATCTCATACAAGAATTACAGTATCATTAAGTAAATCACGTGTTGTCAGTTTTGTAGCATTTTAACATAGTCAATTATGGAAATTCGCTTAGGCATGTCGCTCATGTCTGTAATAAGTCGTACATCACGCCCTATCTACAGATTATTTGCAATTCTGATATACAGAATCCGAATTCAAATTTACCGCCGTATACGTTTGTTGCTAGGAATTCATTGCTATTATGCTGTTCGATGTTTTTTATTACACATTGTCTTAAGATCGATATCTTTGAAAAAGCTCATGAAATTATGGAAGCCTCCAGATAATTGTTAAAAATCAATCAACATCATTCCTGCTTTATGTCAGAGCAAACATTCCGTCGGCTTAGCTGCTAAACGTTTCTCGAAATACTTCATAAGATAAAAGATGGATACAATATGAGGATTACCAAGTAATTAGTGTACCGTTTCCGACGTATAATAACCATAATATTTGCATGTGTATATAAAGTGCTTAGCAAACGGTGAAGAGCCTCAGGTTATGAATGAACACACCGAAAACCATTTTCCAATACAAACCTGACCATGTGTACAGAAAGAGAAACCGAAGCAGTGAGGAGGACAGTACCAAAACATGAGCGAGACTAGAATAATGTGTCATTAATTTGAAACAACGTCGCATAAAGCACATCGATGAATTAACTAATTATGCGATGTAAAATTAACGTTGGAGGCAAAAATGACTAACAAGACTAATCAAAACTAAGCAATCATTCCGTAAAGTGCAAATTGTCAAATCATGACGTACATTGTAATAATTCAAAGAAGTAACGAACCAATCCGAAGTCCTAAAATCTAAGTCACTCGCATTCATTTACATATTCAAAATTCTTACAAACATACAAACAATTGTTGCAAAACTCAGTGCAAAATTCTTTAACCAAAGAAAAGGATATTCTACACCCAATGCATAAACCAAAGAAACGAGTTCAGATGTTAATAGAGGAGTTAGCACATCCTGCCTTTGCGGCTCCTCGTGTTTCCGGTTTGCTGACAACGATGAAACGTCATACCAACCGACTTTCAGAAAACGTCTTTATATTCTTACGTCCCATCATTTCATTAATCAAGGGAACGCGTAATGCTAACGTACGCTACAGTCTACATCCGCATGACGGCACAACAGCTCTCAGCCATTTTGCTGTTGATCCGTACAAGGGGCACGTGTTTCTTGCCATGCACTTTGATGATACTGAACCGGGAAGTTGGAATTCACTTATCTATGAGATAAAAACGAATGCATCACCAGTATAATTAGGGGTGGTTGGGTAGTCTGGTGTTATCTTAAGAATTTAACATGGGGCACTTACCATCGCAAGAGGAACGCATGTTTTTATATTTCCTGTGGTTACTTGCAATTTTAATAGTTAGCGATGATGACCCTCAATGATTTGGGTCGTGACTTGTTTGTTCACACACTCTACGGTAAATTAGACTCTGTCGCCAAGTGGATTCAAATAGATGAAAGTTCTATCAGTTAACAAAACATTTTGATAGTAAGGATAGTTCAGTACCAAATCTCGTCACACGGCAATCGAAATCGTAACATGTTCTTCTTAGAGCAAGCTCTGAATTGACGGACATTCTCGTCTTGTTATGCTGTGCATGAAATGCTCCATACTCTTACGGTTTATCCTTTACATTACCCCCACACATTCTACTAACGATCTGAAACGAATTATATCTTATAACTTCATCATTGACTAGCACCATGTTCTCCGTCATTTATAGTTTATTGTGAGGGCAACTGATGACGGATGTAGGAGTAAGGATAACGAAACCCTCGTCAAAGTATTAGTGTGGAGCCAGCCAGTATTTAATGCGTCAGAACAGTTTTACAGGTTAGAAAAAAGGTGTTTTATATATATATATATATATATATATATATATATATATATATATATATATATATATATGTATGTATGTATGTATGTATGTATGTATGTATGTATGTATGTATGTATGTATGTATGTATGTATGTATGTATATTGACGTGAAGCCTGATTACAAAAGTCATATGCATCTTATCCATACATAATCCAATTGTCTATTACATAAAGCTAGTGCGAGAAGGAAAGCTATTGTAATGCATAACTCCATTATGACTCGACCTCTCACCATTTGAACATTGCTCTTCTCCTTCTTAAACAATCACGTTAGACGTTGTACATATACGGGCAGTGTTGACAAGCTGAATATTTGACATTTTGACATGACATTATGAGTACAAACGTGCATTTTGCCTCAAAACAAAATAAAATAGTTGAAACGGCGCATTCTTGATGAAAATTCAAAGTAAGAAACCTTTGGAGATTGAAAAATATTGACTTTCAATACACTTTCTACAGTATGACTACCAAACCCGTCGAAGGCGAACCAGCACAATCCTGGTGCGAAGGAATACCACAGGCGATATACAATGGACCGGGCAATGGATCGGTTAAGTACAGGATTATTGGAGGTGACGAAAACGGTCAGTGATCATGTTGTATCTCTTTTCACACTCCGTACAGTGCATTGATTAATAGCACAATATAATTGAATCGGCAAAGTCTAAAACTGTTAAGCCAGCATATTTGCAACTTATATGAAGGCATCATACCCAATGTTGCTTGTGAGGATACCAATGGGGCAAATGTACATGTATCAAAAGTAGATTCAGTGCGGTTACTGTGTGATGCATTGATGTATCTAGTGAAGTGAGTTTTTGTTTTTATTTTTCTGTACAACATTGACAATCGACCAAATTATAATTGACATTTACAAGTCACACATTTGTTCGCCCTTGACGACAAAATAAAATGTTCACCTCATAATTATGTTTCGTATTATATCATTTTGAAACGATCAAAATATCAAATAACTGGACTACAAATGTCTATAAAAGGATTCAACTTTGTGGCTTCTTATCAAGTGATGAAGCCTTACATTGTTATAAGAAACATTGCTTGAAGGCATATTACTATCAAGTAACCCAATATTAGAGGCGACTACTTACAGTACACACGCTTTTGCCCTGCATAATGTATACGTATATTGTGGAAAGATGGAAAGTTCTGAGCATTCTGTACAAAACTATGTATTACAAGAAAGCTGCTCAGTATACATATCTTTCCTACTGTGCAAATTATACATACATTTCTCATCTGATACTCGTATTTTGTAGATCACTTTACGATAAATGATACGGGAGTGATTTGCAACAACGTTAAACTTGACAGAGAGGAGATTGCAGAGTATCATTTACTCGTCAATGCACTCTTCAACAACCATGGTGCAAGTGGTACCCATATGCATGACGGGACACCTATGGTCACTATGACACCAGGTAAGGTTCTATACTATAGACAGGTCGTAATTTTTAAGAGTTGTAGATTTGAGATTATTTGCCTTGTACTCACGTAAAGATTTGCCTTTTTTCTTGACTAGACTATTGCCAGGACATTCGCTCGAGCGAACTATGCGTGTTTATACAGGTTGAAGACATCAACGACAACAAGCCAATATTTCAAAAAGATACTTACGCCATGGGTATTTACTATGATATTCTTCTAGGAACAAAAATCATTGAAGTCATGGTAAAGATAGTTTATGCATATGACGTTTCATTGAAAATGTATAGAATATCAATACGCGCTGGCGTTTTGTCGATTAACCAACAAATAGTTGGGATTGAAAGAATGAAAATTTCAGGCATTTTAATTGACCGAGTGAAACACCGACTCCCCAAAGTTACTAGAGAAAATATGAGCAAGTCTCTTTCTGCTGAGAAGTACGCTGGAATCAGTATTGATATAGCTATTGAAAACTTTATGTTATTTCGAAGGGAATTGAAGGCCGTGATTTATATTCAACACTCAGATTTCCGTGTAAGATATCACTGATTTCAAATCACTATAGCTACATAATTTTTGCCCAGTACTTTGCTGTTGGTCGCCACTTTGAAGTGCTAAGATTCGCGTCTTTTGATACCTTGAATAGACCACTGTTATTCACACCTGTATACGATTTACAATTTTCACTAATTTAAAGGCTGATGATGCCGACATTGGAAACAACAGCGCATTGCTGTACGAGGTGGAAGGGAGTCAAAGCCAATTAGCAATAGAGAAATGGTCGGGTGGCATCTACTTGGCTGAACTATTAGACAACAATAAACTTTCAACGTTTGAGTTCACTGTGAAGGCTACGGATGATTTTGGTAATGGCCTTTCCTCTCTTCGGGATACGAACGTGAAAGTAAGATGAAGAAACTACTGTTTTAACTGAAGTCAAAGAATGTGTCACTCGCATCCATTATATCACTTTCCTCACTCGTTTCAGCAATCAATCTCATTAATTTTAAGGCCGCCCACACCTTGACATTGAAAGGCTTAAAATTTTACTCCAACTTTACGTAAGGATACCTAAACGATTCTTTCAAGATCAAGAATAAATATTTAGGAGTCATCGTGCAAAATGTGGTATTAGACAATCAAATTTTCCAATATTTACCAACACTTGAAATTCAAAATGACGGTCAATAAGTCACCAGTGTAACAAGTTTTAGTTTGCCTGTACTTAATCTAATTATGTTGACTTTGTATAGACAATGAACTTAGATGTAAAGTAGTGTTGAAGACTTTTATAAGAGTCGACTACTCAAGGGGAAAAACACCCCAATTCCTTAACAGTGTATTAAGGTTTAATGTCACCTTCGTATGCATATCTTCTTAATAGTATAAATTCGTGTTTTTTTTATTGTTTGGGTCATCAGATTATGACAACAAGTATCCAAAATGTGATTGTTTTGACTACTTTATTACCCAACGCTTACATGAAAGTGCATTCCCAAGAACTTGTCAGGTTAGTTTAAATTTACAGTTTTATTGAAGGATGGAGTCAGTAGAATCGTATAGATATGTGCATGAATAGTCGCATTATAATTTCTTGTATTTCGCTTTGGAAGAAACCAAAAGGCAGGGCTTGAAATCATGCTGATGGTAAGCTTAAAGGGAAGACTTCAGAATTGCGCCTGTGCGACTTTCTTGTTGAAGAACAATGTATTCATACAAAACGCCTAGATGCAGCTCGTCTATATAGGTGCAACATTTACAGTTTACGATTTAGCAACGCACCTTACATATAATGTCTGGATTTGTCGTATGGGTCCCATACGACCTTTGGGAGCACTTCCGAGGAACCTACGTTTAAATGTTACCTTATTCCTCTTTGACACAGAGACCTTGAAGAACAGCTTGGATTGAACGTCGCAATTATAGATATTGGTCCAAGTTTATCTGACGAGCGGCAAATAGTTGTAGATGAGTAAGTATACCGCTACTTGTTAGATCTTTCTCAGCATGTCAGTTCTACATCTACAGAGCTTATCAAACACGCGTTTGACCACCATCGTATAGTGGAATCGTCCGGTAAATTGTGTCACCTTGTGGGCGGTTAAAATTTTTGCCACTTTTGGTACAAGTGTCCCCGTTGCAGATCCCATTTACTGTTTTTTAAATCGTTAAAAACTTCAAACTTTTTTTTACATTGTTTTCGTAATAGTGACACACTTTTCAGTACTTCTTTAAACAGAGGATTCTTTTGGTCATTTTCTTGACCAAACGCGTTGGGAAACACTGCACATCGCTTCGTTTTACCATCTTGTCATTGACGATAATGAGAAATGATAGTCTACCGATTCATCTGATAACCTTTTGAGTCTGTCCAAACAAAAGTCAGATTTTGCAGAATCTCGGACATAACACTGTAGTGATGTGTTACACGAGTCTTCATTTTATGATACCAGTTTGCTAGAAGGAAAACTATGCCCTTAGTTTTTGTTGAATTACTGAGTCCAAGTGTAAAATCATTGTAAGTAACAATAATATATGTTTTGCATCTTTTTGTCAGAACCGATATTTGGTACACATGTACCTATCCACAGACGCATGCCGTTGTGGCTGGGGAGGATATTCTAGCAAAGTGAGTTTTACAGTTTATAAATTGTAGTCGTGCGTAGTTTTTGTAATATTCTTCTTACATCGAACTTCACGCTCTCCTTTTATCAATTTTATAAGCTTGTTTATGATTTAGTGAAGTTCTGAAAAAATATCATAACTACCCCTGGATCAACTACATTTACGACAGAAAGGAAAAATGAATCGTCCACCCGTCTATCCATCCTCCCTCCCTCCCTCCTTCCCTCCCTCCCTCCATCCATCCATCCATCCATCCATCCATCCATCCATCCATCCATCGACTTGCCCATCCACGAATGTACGTATATGTTCCCTTCATCATATTTTTCATGTCAAAGATAATGTTTTTTAAAATGTTTGTGGAAAGTTGACGCACAAGAGATCATTCACCGCTTGCTATTATTTCGTTTGCGTTCCGTATTTAAGTCCTTTAGATGACAAGCTCAAATCGAAATGGGCCGTGCTTACTACCAGTCAAGGAAATGAAAATCGATGGAAGACGACGGCTGCAGCGACCAATCCATACCAATATGGACCATTGTTTTACTTGCGGTCACACTTGCTCTACATTTGATACTAGTGATAGCCTTCGTTGTCGTAATGCTGGAGTTGAAAAGGTAAAGGTTTTTCATCACCGTTATATTACAATTTTGATTTAAACTGCTGCTCAGTTTTGTGCTTTAAAGTGATAATGCTAGCTCGAACAATTGCTCATTGTAATTGAATAGTATGGTAAAGACGCCATCATACGGTAGTGTTTACAAAATATCGAAGCTAATTTGGGTGGAACTCTCTCTTTGGAATGTAAAGCGTATGGTACTTGGTTTTCATTCGTTGTTCGGGCTGTATCTCTGTTTCGTTCTGTGTCGATAAGGGGTGCCAAGTATTCTACGAATGTTACGAACTTTGATTAGAATGTATTCACTGCGTTCATTGAATGTCTCGTGTTCGGTTCACGTACAAACACTATAGTATCCTATGCAGTCAAGTAAAACACTTGTTCACGTATTAGTTCTAAAAAGATGAGTGACAGCGTTCCTGCCTGGTCTATACTTACAATAATATTCGGCTCCATTGCAGAATAACACGAAATTTGTCAGTACGGGTCAATCTTGACGGGTGCACCATAATAGCAGGGTACGCTTACCTATTCCATGCATCTTGTTCCACCACTTGGTCAAGACAATCCTATTGTCAGTGGCATTTTCTATCTTCAAGTTGAATGATACTGATTATTTGACCCACTTTGATGTCAGACTGTGTCCAATAGTGACAATATGATCTTCGACTTGTTTCTTTTACATTTAAACGAACGAAATAGCTTCACCTGTTAAATTTCTGTCATTTATAGATCCATGAAACGATCTGTGTCTCTCAAAGCTTTGAATCGTGAAGGATCCCAAGTAACAAACCCGTACGACAACGCACTGATATCCTCTGACCATGCAATCGATATGGAAACACTTTCTCCTTCAAGCCCAATCATTGAAGGAGGAAATATTCGAAATTCTGAAATCGCTATGACAAAGGTGCGAGCTTCCTTGTTACATTCTTGCTTTAACTAACTAACTAACTAAGTAACTAAGTAATAAACTAACTAACTAACTCACCAACTAACTGACCATATAACTGACTGACTGACGGACAGACTGACTGACCGACTAACCAACTAAGCAACCAACCAACAAACTAAATAAAATCAACTAATCAACAACCAATCAACAACCAATCAATCAATCAATCAATCAATCAATCAATCAATCAATCAATCAATCAATCAATCAATCAATCAATCAATCGATCGATCGATCGATCGATCGATCGATCAATCAATGAATCAATCAATCAATCAATCAATCAATCAATCAATCAATCAATATCTTAAAAAATAAATCCAAGATATTTGGCAGAACCTGTTCATCCTGATCTGTAATCACCATTGCATTCAAATATAGCTATTAATGTGGCAGTGTATGCAGTGATTATTATTTTTAACTTTTTCTTCGTACAATTTGTAAGCTTAACTGCTTGTGTTTTGGTTGCGTAGAACCTGTCACGCTTTCTTCCGGCGAGAGAACTTCAACGGGACGAGCTAGAAAACAAAGAACAACTTGGTGGGGGTCACTATGGATTAGTTAACAGAGCTCTGTTGCACCGAAATATTGGCGGACAGCGCGTAGCCGTCAAAGTTGCTGTAAAATCTCTTAGGAACTTTTATGGTAAGAGGAGTTTATTTCTTGTCTTTTTCATGATTTTGGTTTTAGGAAATTAATTCATAACTGAAACTTATGAACATACATTTCTCAATTCTTTTTATCCTTATGAAGATGTCGACAATACAGAATCATTTAGAAAAGAGTTGAAAGTGTTAACTTCCCTGAAGCAACACCAAAATGTCATCACCTTGCTGGGATACTGTACGACTGGAGGTAAGGGATGTTACAAAATAAACCAAACTGATTTATAGATAGCGAGGAATATACCCTTACGTGTAAAAGTGACACGGAGCATTTTTTACTAAAAAAATGACGTCTGAACTCTTAACAGGTGTTTTGATTCTGTGAGGAGAGTTTTGACTATGTTTTAGTATAAATTCTGTTGTGTGCAATCAAAATATATTTTATTTTTTTAGTATTATTAATTTTTATTTCAGGCCATGAATGCCCATACTATAAAATAAAAATATAGTAATGGCCAGTACATTTTAACATCATATCGCGTTTAGTTGTCTTTTTCGGAAGGTAAAGCTGGGCAGGTGATTTTGTTCATAATGTCCAGGAACCTATGTCTTATATACCTCTGACATAGAAAGCTCTGATATCTTTTTTGACACTTTTAAACGTATTTGCCTAAAAAGCGCTTTCGTTTGCTTACAAGTATAGAGCCACAGAGGGTTTGCTTCGTGAATGCACGAAAAGCTAAAACCTGCATCAGTGGCCAAAGAAACTATTGAACAGTTGTTACTTTGGTATATAAAATGACATTTACATATTCACAAATTTGGCCATCCGACTGAATTTGACTGACACATACCAATATTAAGCTACAATCATTCAGGAATATATCTGGTTAAGCTGTCCTTGCTAAAAAGAACCATTTATTATGTAAAAATATTGCATAACAGACTTTGTTAGAGGTGAAAAACCCTTATCGACAACCTAGGTTATTGCCCGCGAAGCATATAAAACTTTGAACTTGTCATTCGAAAGATGGCTTTGAAGGTTACAAGGACGATTCAGAATTTACTTCCAGGGGAAGGGTGGAGGATTTTCTATTTTCTCGGTGATTTTTCCATGGCCCCCCCTAGTAAATTATAGAAAAAATCTATGGCCCCCCCTCATCTTTCCTGTTTTTTTTCCATGGCCCCCCCCTAATATATACATGCATGCTTATACGGTACATTATAGACATATCTAGTCTAACAAGTTGCAGGAACTGTAGGGCCTAGTGGACATTAATCGATAACAAATCATTTCAGGGTTATGTGACTATAAAAAGAATGATTTGCAGGGACTGCAAGTGGCACACTTTGGAAAGGGTAGCAATAAACATATCTGGTTGTAAATTTCTGAAGAAAAGTTAATTACTAAATATGAATACTTTTTTCGTTATGTCTCACTGATACATATGATGCACACAAAGACAAGCAAAGATGTCAGTTAGAAATGGTGAACAGAAAATCAGGGAGCAGATAATTGGCAAAGTGATATATATCTTGAAGTTTAATGGTACATCTCATTTGCAGATATCCAGATATTTCTGGAAAGTGAGATGTACATGTACATGCACACGTTCAGCATACATTTTCATTTGATGATGCTGAATATTTGCAGACTCACGGTGAAAGTTTTAAACATTAGGAATTAAAATTGGTGAAAGCCAACTTGTTTTTAATTTTCTCTTTTTTTCTAATTTGGTTGTCATAAAACCAAGTAGCTGCCACTGAAAGCAACAATGCTGAGGAATATTTTAGAACATTTCTTGGACAAAACACCTTATCCAAAACATGAATTCACATGTTATTCTGCTCATTCCATTCACAATCCAATGTTCATATTAAAATGCAGACAACCCTGTGCAAGTCAAAATTCACATTTTGTCAGCAGTATTTTTCAAAATTGACAGAGCATTCATATTTCAAATTTTTTTAACAAACTTTAATTTTAAAATAGTCATGATGCGCATGTTTTCAGATGACACGAAACAATACATGTTAATTTGTTTTTTTGCCTTTTCTGCCAGCCGCCACTGTGAAATCTTTGATTATACATATCAGAATGAATGGGACACATAAGTATTAGCATCAATACACAATGTGTAAGCCTATCCACATTTCTCCTAGCCTCATACACACTGAGATCACTTCTTGGACTACAGCAAATTTCTTGTGTACACAATATTTCAACAATCCGACACATAGCATTGGCGCAGTGCCACATGATCTTCTGGATGCACATACAGGATTATTGGAAAATCAACCCTTTTGTAAATTTTCTGAAATGTAATATTTGACATGAAAGGAGAGTATTCATGTAGAAAAACAACTATTTTATTTGGCATTATCCATCCTCATTTTAAAATTGTAGGGGTTTTTAAGACTGACACTCTAATAATTGATTAAAATCATGATCAGCAAAATTAAAATGCCTCTTATTCAAAATGCCTCTTATTAAAAATGTAAGAGCTTTATTGCCAAACAAAACCAATTGATAGTTGTTGTGTTATATAGCATTTAAAAAACATAATGTGAAATTTCAGAAAATTTGACCCAGCCGGAGTGGAGTTAAATTCTTTGGAAATTTTGAAATTGGGAGGCAAAAGAAGCCAAGAAATCAGGTGATTTGCATACATTTGCATAAATTAACACTTCTTTATCATGCAACTTTCAACTGCTTTACAAGCTACAAGGTAAACCCAACCTTAAAAAGACATTTGCTGTAATTTTTAGCATTTGTTCAATGTTCATCTCTGTGTATCAGCATTTGTTTGTTATTCTATCACTACATAGAACACCCAATGCTGTATTTAGCAACATACCAGTGTGAACATAAATGACCATTGTTATTGTTGATAAATGAATTCTAGTGCTGGATCTGAGATCTCTTTAGATAAAATCCTGACTGTTCACTGTATGGTTTGTATTGACATGCTAAATACTGGACATTTCATAACGCTTCAGGGAGGAGAACAAGATACTGCAGTAGATGCATAAAACAAACACTGTGAATATTACCGAATTTGGCAGCTAAAGGAGTTTAACTAAACATGTTGAGTTTATCTGTCACCCAGGTAGCGTCTATGGTTCTCTTTTGTAGAGATCAGAAATTCTGGGCAAATATTGAATTGATGTTTTTTTTTTGCCCCCTAAAAGATTGTGGTATTTTTGTCTGGCCCCCCTAAATTTTCTTGGGAAAAATGGGTGCCCCCCCCCCTGAAAATCCTCCACCCCCCCTGGAAGTAAATTCTGAATCGTCCCTAATGGGTATTAATGTGTATTCTTTTCATCTCAAAATTCCTTTTATACAAGGTTATCGTAATATCTATTAGAATATACCTATTGCTGTTTTTTCCATACAGATCCTAAATTATTAGTTTTTGAATTTGCTCCCAACGGAGATCTTGTGAAATATCTCAGAGAACATCAAAAGGGTTTGTCAAGTGAGAGGCTTGTAAAATTTGCCCTGGATGTAACCAAAGGCATGGAATACCTATCGTCAAAATCGGTAGGATGCAATCTATTTGTCATCTGTATATGTGGCTGTACAAAATCTTGTTGTCATAGTACAATATATATATATATATATATATATATAATATATATATATATATATATATATATATATATATATATATATATATATATACTATACATATACATATACACAAACACACACACACACACACACACACACACACACACACACACACACACACACATATATATATATATATATATATATATATATATATATATATATATATATAATACATACATAACATGCTTGATGTGACTTCATTTTTATTGTAATATTGCTCTGCAACCCTGCATCGAGCACATTACCCCTCTGAGAAGATACAAGCAAGTTTTGGTGTATGTATATATACAGTTAGTTAGTTAAAGCCCCCACTCAATTATCAGATTTATCTAATATAAATACTATTTACTTGATGAAATGTTCAATGGAAAACAAAAGAATGACATACTGTTAATGGACTGTTGATACATTCGCTAATGCGAGAACCTGGGATTGAGAAGGGCGCCTTTAAGTTTATTGTAATGACATGAGATATCCATGGTTCAAAAGAGTATAATTCAGCAGAAAGTTAACATCTCCAAGCCAGAATGGGTTTATATGTAACTTTAAAGACAGTGCAAATTATAGGTCACGAGGGCATTGTAAGCAGAAATCAATGTGCTGTTTTAGTTAAGAGTGACTCAATTTTAATGTACCAGTTGCTTTTGTTATTTTTATTCACTATGACGACTTCTTTTATCAATGGATTTTGGCTTTTTAGCACTCTATTATAATATTTGATCAGTTGAGTTTGTACAAAGTTTCAATAGGGTATCTCCCTAGTTCACTGTATATTGCCATCTTAGGGTATGCCTTTGAATTTTTAAAATAAACCGGCAAAAACTTATGTGCACATCTTCAATAGACATATTGTATTTACTTTCATCAGCCCATATATCACTACCATATGTAAGAATCGGTCTGATCAATTTGTCGAATAAACTGAGTTGTAGGGGAATGCTTAGGTTGATACCCGGGCCTATTTTTCCCTAAAGAGCAAAGAGAGCCTTCATACCTTTTTTCTTTAATATATTTATGCCTGTTTTAAATCTACCATTTGGTGTTATCGTGACTCCCAGTTAATTAAACTGATTCACAACATTTAGTTCCCTTCCCTCAAAAAGAATATATTGCTACATAGTAGCCGATTTGTCTTATTAAAAATCATTACTTTGGACTTGCCTGTATTGACATGTAATTTCCACTTTGAATATATGTTGATAATTTGTCTAAACAATTTTGAAGGCCTGTCTTTGATTTTGATAGAATTACTACATCATCCGCATAAAGTAGACAGCTAACTACTGTATCAAGTAATGTAGGAGAGTCAGAGCTGTCATTGACAAAAATATTTGGAAGATCATTTATGAAAATATTAAAAGGGTTGGGCTTAAGTTACATCCTAGTTTTATTCCTGTTGTAGACTGAAAAGTTTCTGTTAATCCCTCACTCGTTTTTATCCTGTAATTTAAATTATTGTACATATTTGTTATGATATTAAACTAGCTTTAAGTGACAAAATGCAAAGAGAATTTTGCGTCAAGAAAAACGTCGATCATTTACAATATGACAATCTCAGTAGGTAATCCATGTTAATCATTGTTTATGATTCACTCTAAGTATACAAACGCACTGCGCATAAAGTACAAAAAGATAAGGTAGCGGTTTCAAACCGAGGACGCATATGCCATTATGATAATGTAACTAGGAAATGATGCTGGATGTTTTGAATGCAGTGAGCACATCCTGCCCTGCATGTGGTACCCGCCATGTATCAATCGGTGAGTTATAGTAAAAGAAATTAGCACTCTGAATTCAAATGTCATTTAGGCTGTCTGCAACATCTATACAATATTAACAATCAGCTGAGTACTTCTAAATGTTTACTTGACGAGAAAAGTAGTTCTTTTGTGTAATCTTGATTTCAACTTTCTCAGAAGAAAATGTGGTGTCTCTTCAACGCTGCTTGTGCAGCATAATCACTATGTTACCTCGCTGAGTGAACATTTCAATTTGCAGACACCATGAAGTGGTAAAATTGATATATTTTGTATGAGTTACGTTGTGTATTTGTCCTTCTGTAACTGCAGATAATACATCGCGATTTAGCAGCAAGGAATATTCTGGTTGGCGATCGTGAAATGTGTAAAATAGCAGACTTTGGACTATCGCGTGTTGAAGAAATCTACAGCCCGACTGCTCAGGTAGGGCAGAAAGATCTTGGTTTTACACGACACCCTCCTCTACTTGAGCATCTCCGGTGTACGGACGCACAAAATGAGCAAATCATGTTTAAAACATTTTGAAGGGCATGTGTGTCATGAGGAATAAGATTTACCGACAATATTTTCATACGTATTCTATGCTTTTTTGTTTTGATGTGTGTGTGTGTTAGAGAGAGAGAGAGAGAGAGAGAGAGAGAGAGAGAGAGAGAGAGAGAATGTCATCTCTATTAATTGCGACAGTGTTTGAGTTAGAAAATGCTTTCGTATTCAATATTTCATTGATGTGGATATTCATTTCGTTGACAGACTGAAATACCTGTCTTTTGGACAGCACCAGAGTGTATTAGTGTACCTCAACCGATATATAATCAGAGAACTGATGTATGGTCATATGGAGTTGTTGTGTGGGAAATTATGTCCTTTGGTATGTAATGCAACAACAACAACAACAACAACAACAACAACAACAATAATAAACGTCTCAGTACCGAAAATTTTATTTCTCCCCATAGAGTTAACACAGGGATAGCTCAGGCAGTTTGTCTCTCCAGTACCAAATTTTGTGCGGTGACCACTGATTTTTATTTTTGCTTTGGTAAGAGAATGGTCGAAAGTTTCGTTGGGGAAAGTTTGAGCAAAAGTTTAAGTCTTTCACTTTCGAGGCGCATATTACCATCACAGATACTCTTTGCAAGATTACTACATTGGCTTTTAGACAAGCAAATTTCTACCTGAAGCACTGCAGCGTTTGTTTAGGGGAAGGAAATCCGTTTTTTCTGAGGTATGTCAAATTCTGACATAGAACTGTATTCGATGTACTTGTATCCACTTATGTATAGGACGGAGGCCGTTTTACGAAGGTACGTCGTCGGGTGTGGTAGAGTGGCTGAAAGCAGGCAACCGTTTGAATCAACCTGATAGGTGTCCCGATAATGTGTAAGTTGAGTTACATCTGTGTTGATAATGTTTTATTAGAATAGTCGGTACTTTAAATACGATTTTGCCACTCATTGAGTCATAAAAGTCTCAGGCAGTCTGCCATATTTTCGACATGGCGGATTTCTACAGGTAAAACGCATAAGATTACAGAAATTTTAAGTTACAGGGGAATTTTAAACTCTTGCTGTGGTGAGTAGTTGCTTTTGACCACGCTGCATTTCGATATCATACAATTTGACCCCTTAGTAGGAGACAAACGCTAATTAAAGGTATACAGTCACCTATAATCTAAATATGCCCATATATGGTCAAAGGGGCGTTCCTTGGTATTCAAAATGCCCAAGTGAGGGCGCTGTTTTTAAAAAGTGGCCGCCCGCTTAAAATCTGTGATTGGTTAGATTTTCTCTTTCCATGGTAACTGTAGCAAAATTGGAACCGGTTACAGTATACCTTCAAGGTAGCGAGAGCTGACATGAAGACGCGCACGAGCATTACACCCTTCGCAAAATCAGGTAATATCTTTCGGGGATGGACGGACCGTTAAATCTGTGAGTGATGGTCAGGCTTCCAAGTTTGTCGCAATAAAAAATCCAGATATGAACTGAATATGCTCACGTGTTTTACAACAGGTTCATTAATAGAAGTACCCTTCACAGAACAATAAGATGTATGTTATCACTATAAAAATAGCAGGTTTTTCAAGTACCAGGTTTTTCCAACTTCGCACTGTACTCTCAGAGTTTAATCACTAATTACAAAACTTTATTTAATATGCAAATGAGCTGTTAGTTAAATTGACACTGCTCAATGCTTCATGGACAACTAGATATCCATCAGATCAACATTTGTAGCACGTTTTATTTAATTTTAATAGTGCTGTAATTTTAGAGTAATGTCACTAATTACAAAGTTCATTAAATATGCAAATAAACCCTAAATTAACTTGACACTGTTCAATGATTCATAGCACAATTAAATATTTATCAAATCAATTTCTGTAGCATGTTTCACAAAATTTGATGCCGTAATTTCAGAGTTATATACCTTATTACAAAGTTTATTAAATATGCAAATGAACCCTTCATTAACTTTACACTACTAAATGCTTTACAACACAGTTAGATATCTGACAGATCAGTATATGCAGCAGTTTTCATGACGTTTGATGCAGTCATTTCGGAGTCATATGACTAATTATAAAACTTCATGAAATATGCAAATGAGCTTATTATTAACTTGACACTGCTAAATGCTTCTCAGTACAATTGGATATTTATCAGATCAACATCTGTAGCAAGTTTCATCAAATTAAACACTGTAATTTTGGAGTAATATCACTAATTACAAAGTTCATTAAATATGCATATGCAAATGAACCCTTAGTTAATTTTACACTACTTAACGCTTTACACAACAGTTAGATATCGGTCAGATCAGTATCTGCAGCAGATTTCATCACATTTGGTGAAGTTATATCGGAGTTATATGACTAATTACAAAACTTCATAAAATATGCAAATGAGCTATTTTTTAACTTGACACTGCCAAATGCTTCTAAGTACAATTAGATATATATCAGATCAATATTTGTTGCAAGTATCATCAAGTTTCGTGCAGGAATTTCAGAGTTATCTCACTAATAACAAAAGTTCATTAAATATGCAAATAATAAGATAATTGACATTACACTCGCAGTATCATCATAATGTTCTGAGACTGTCATCTGTGAAAAGTTTCATGAAAGTTGGTGCAGTATTTCTTAATATATGACTACACTGTCATTACCGTCTCCACAGCGAAACCATTGTACGGAAAAAAATATATTGCATAACTTCATTAATATGCAAGCCACGTCACACTAACCAAAGTCTAACCAGTTCTTGCAAGTAGCATATGGTACCTGTGTACCAAATCTGACTTGAATCCGTTCAGGCGTTTTTGAGTTATCATGTAAACAGACAGACAGACAGACAGACAGACAGACACACACAGCCACACACTAACATACACACACACGGACAGACAGACAGACATCGGTATGACATTAGTCCACGTGTTTACACACGTGAGCTAATGATTTGTTGCAGATGTTCATACGCTTTTCCCTCTTACAATCATTAAATGTTTCCTAAAGCAGCGTTTCTGCCATTTTTATTTTGCTCACGTGTGTAAACACGTGGGCTATTGTCATAGCGATGTCTGTCTGTCTGTCCCTGTGTGTGTGTGTGTGTGTGTGTGTTAGTGTGTGTGTGTGTGTGTGTGTGTGTCTGTCTGTCTGTTTACACGATAACTCAAAAACGCCTGAACGGATTCAAGTCAGATTTGGTAGACAGATACCATATGCTACTTGCAAGAACTGATTAGATTTTGGTTAGTATGGCTTGCATATTAATGAAGTTATGCAATATCGTTTTTTTCCGTACAATGGTTTCCCTATGGAGACGGTAATGACAGTGTAGACATATATCAAGAAATACTGCACAAAATTTCATGAAACTTTTCACAGATGACAATCTCAGAACATTATGATGATGCTGTGAGTGTCATGTCAATTACCTTCTCATTTGCATATTTAATGAACATTTGTTATTAGTGAGATAACTCTGAAATTCCTGCACCAAACTTGATGATACTTGCAACAAATATTGATCTGATATATATCTAATCATACTTAGAAGCATTGGGCAGTGTCAAGTTAATAAATAGCTCATTTGCATATTTTATGAAGTTTTGTAATTAGTCATATAACTCCGATATAACTTCACCAAATGTGATGAAATCTGCTGCAGATACTGATCCGACTGATATCTAACTGTAGTGTAAAGCATTAAGTAGTGTGAATTTAATTTAGGGTTCATTTGCATATTTAATGAACTTTGTAATTAGGTATGTAATTCTGAAATTACAGCACCCAAGTCTTGAAATTGGTACAGATATTGTTTTGATAAATATCTAATGGTACTGAGAAGCATTAGGCAGTGTCAAGTTAATAAATAGCTCATTTGCATATTTTATTAAGTTTTGTAATTAGTCATATAACTCCAAAATAACTGCACCAAATGTGATGAAATCTGCTGCAGATACTGATCCGACAGATATCTAATTGTGGTGTAGAGCATTTAGTTGTGTGAAGTTAATTAAGGGTTCATTTGCATATTTAATGAACTTTGTAATTAGTGATATTACTCCAAAATTGCAGTGTTAAATTTGATGAAACTTGCTACAGATGTTGATCTGATAAATATCCAATTGTACTGAGAAGCATTGAGCAGTGTCAAGTTAATAATTAGCTCATTTGCATATTTCATGAAGTTTCATAATTAGTCATATAACTCCGAAATACTGCATCAAATGTGATGAAAATTGCGGCATATACTGATCTGACAGATATCTAACTGTGTTGTAAAGCATTTAGTAGTGTAAAGTTAATTAAGGGTTCATTTGCATATTTAATAAACCTTGTAATTAGGTATATAGCTACAAAATTATGGCACCAAATTTTGTGAAACCTGCTACAGATATTGATTTGATAAATATTCAATTTTGCTATGAATCATTGAACAGTGTCAAGTTAATATAGGGATTATTTGCATATTTAATGAACTTGTAATTAGTGACATTACTCTAAAATTACAGCATTAAATTAAATAAAACGTGCTACAAATGTTGATCTGATAGATATCTAATTGTCCCATAAAGCATTGAGCAGTGTCAAGTTAATTAACAGCTCATTTGCATATTAAATAAAGTTTTGTAATTAGTGATTAAAATCTGAGAGTACTGTGCGATGTTGAAAAAAACCTGCTTCATTTAGTGATAACATATATCATATTGTTCTGTGAAGCGTACTACTATTAATGAACCTGTTGTAAAACACGTGAGCATATTCAGTTCATATCTGTCGATATTTTGCTCTGCACATCCCACCCGTTTCGACCATCTCCTCCCTCGATCCTACCCTAATAAGTGGCCGTTCTGTTCGATGTGATGATGAAAGAGCGGAAGAAGTTTACCAACAGAGAGGACTAGAATACAAATTTATTCCACTGTAATTCATGTTATACGTTATGACTTTGCACTAACAGCTACGAAGTGATGAACAGATGTTGGAAATGGAATCAAAAGGAAAGACCAAAATTTAAGAAGCTGACCAAAGAAATTGATAGTATTCACAGTGATCTTGCAGTAAGTACATCTTCTCTTCTGTTACAATGCACATGCGCCGCTCAGAACAAGCAGTGATCTCCTTTCCAAACAAATGCTTGGTCGATGAAGACTCTTTTGCTCTATCATATATCTTTGAACCTTTGACCCTCTTTTATTAACGCAACAACCTACCTCATGCTCAAGACACACATGAAATACTGTTTTATATGATATATATGTTACAGACATGCGTTAGATGTTTCCTTACTTTTCAACTTTCAACGTAACTTACATTGTTCCTTGTTCGTCAAAAAAGTTTATCATCGACTCCAAGATACGTATGGAAGCCTTCATCACCGATGATTTTTAAAATATCCAAATTGCCCGCGCCCGCAGTTTTTGTTTTGCATTTTATTTCCCAGCTCTGCCAGGTCGTTTCCAATGCAGCCGTTAACATCGATTCTATAGTACGATTTAGTGAGATTTGTAAACATTCAACGTAATGCTTTTATCATGTCACATTCGTAGACACACGGCTTCTTATGACCAACTCCTAGATATATTTTATTCCAAGGTCTGTGACTTTACACAGAATTGAACTTGACATACTTACAAACACGATGCTTTTCGATGTTTTGCTGCAGAATTACCTTGTCACTGCTTCAATGCGTACACGACCTCGTTACAGTCGTTCTAAGCAATATGAGGATGTTAACTATGGAGGTCAACCAGAACAATTAATGGAAAGTAGCATTGTAGAGGATCGCCCCGGAGGAGTTCACGGATAAAATGACCATGATCAGCGCGGAGGAAGGAATACTCGGTCGCGTGCGGGCGCTCGATGGTCCACCCGCACGCGACAGAATAGTTCAGCTTCAAGTCAAGTACATTGCTATAGTGAAACTTTTTAAAACTGGAGACTATATTTGAACACCAATCGCGTTTCATAATGGATCATACCGAAGTAATTACACCAGCTACTGTGATATCGTTTGACGATGGTCAATTCATTGCTCCTCTCAGGAAGAAATATAACAAAATCATGTCAAGATAAATGATGTATTTAGGATACTTCAAATTACTCAATGGAAATCTATCAACATCTCATAAACTAGTGATTTTGTCTGACAGATGCCACCCCCCTATCTTGAGAAGGGACGTTCAGGATCGAAATAGGCAATTTTAGTGGCTTTACATGTTTGGTTTAGTTTTTCAGGGAAAAATTGACCCTTAACACTACCAATGGCTATTCTATAATATGTGTTGCCTTTCTTTTCATGGCAATATATTTCGTAAAGAAAGAAAGGATTGAAATTGATCAGTGTTGACTGCGCAGAGTGTTCCCCATTCTGACCTATTTTGCCAAGAACTAGTGGCCCTTCTCTAAACACATGCAAGCATAATAACTATCCTTCTTCAGACATATAAACTGAAAAATATCAACTTTCTATCTCCGCCAGAAGAAATCGTGAAAAAACTTCAACTTAATGATTGTGTAACCATTTTACCTTTCTTTCAAAATTTTAAGAGGGCATATAATCGGAGCAAAATAATTTTGTCAACACAGTCGTATCACAGCAATAGAGGGAGCATATTTAGCAAGTTTACGTGAAATATGCAGAGAACGTTGTATCTGTGAGAGGGAGCTAGACTGTTAAGTGACGACCCGACTTTAATGACGTCCTTGTAAGACGCTGAAATCATAGCTATTCGTTGCATGTCATAATGGCATTATTCTCGAAGT
The DNA here is from genome assembly GCF_041260155.1 of Ptychodera flava. Lineage (NCBI taxonomy): Eukaryota > Metazoa > Hemichordata > Enteropneusta > Ptychoderidae > Ptychodera > Ptychodera flava. The sequence continues at coordinate 23,949,869 of NC_091945.1, read as the reverse complement.
TACAGTATCAATTGGAGGGAGGGGCGGTCCAATAGTCAGTCTTATGCAAACTTGGACATTTTTCAGCCAGTCACTATGGCAAGGAAGACAGTTTTGAATGCAATGGAATATTTATAATGTCTGATATGTGTTGAAGTGTGTGAAGCCAACAAACTGATAGACGTCAACTGGCTTTTAGTAATCGTGAAGTTTTATCATTAAAATGTAGACCAAGATAATTTGTGAGGATTTTCCATAGTATGGCGATGCCCTTGAAATAGATAATTACCTTAGTTTAGGGCAAAAATGACCGTTTTAAATGGCATGTTTAAATCGTTTTAAAGTTTTGGTGAATACTTTGTAAGTATCAATCGTACTTGTATAGTTTGATAATGTTGAAGCATGGCATCGTTTCAGTATGTATCTTACATTTATATCGTGGAAAGTTTTCAATTCTTCACTGTGTAGTGCTGTCATTCACCATTTGACAATTGCAAGTTTAATTGTTACAGTAGTTTGCTTCAAAATGGTTCAAACAGACATCATTTTATCATATAACACGATTGGAACTAATTTGGGATAATTGGATGGTGAACTAATGTCTGTTTAATCTACAAATGTAACCTCATCTGCTTTTCTTTTTAAGTTACACACTTGTTTTATGAGTAATTTGTAATATTGCAACATTCAGCTATAGGCACCTAACATTTTTGAGAAATTTGAAAAATATGAAGATCCAATTATCCCAAATTAGTTCCAATCGTGTTATATGGAAACAAGACACGGCCAGTCTTTATTTATAGCTAGAAGTGCAGGCCCATGGGCTCAAAGAAACCCATAATTCACTTTTATACCGGATTTTCCACTTCTTGGTATTGGGTATGGATGCTCTTATGTTTTGCGATTTGACGTAAATTCTAGTGTTTTTGTTTTGCATATCTTTTGCATAACAGTTATCTGGAATAAGATTACTCAGGGCGCTAACGAGTGTAAATATTATGAACAATATAAGGAAAAAAGTAAATTTAAGGATGAATGGCCACAAGTAAATAAATAGATAGATAGATAAATAAATAAATAAATTTCACAAATCGGTCATTACAGAGTGTTAATGTTGACTTACTGTACATTATATCGTTGCAAATTGACCGTCGCTTATAACTAAAAACTACTGAAATTCTACAGCTTCTAAGCTCGTTCTTCTCCCATCTACAAACCCCCATTATCATCAACAAACATACTCTACCACATGGACGTACCTGCAACTGAAATCCCCACCGCTATTAAAATTGTCCTCACTTCCAGGTTTCGAACGGATTACGAAGATTTGCTTGAATAATGCATGTAAGTGTTGTCTGATCAAGGGAGAGTGATGACAAGTCTGCTTTTGCTCACCAACGGTCAGGGAGCTTTCAGTTATTGTGAGGACGGGAAGCCCGAAAAATGGGGCAGAGTCATTTTACAAAACTGCCCCTTGGGATGTGTTACACTTTGTTAACCTCACCTTTGGGAGAACCTCATTTACTATCTGCCAATTTTATGATGAATACTAATTTTCAATGTGTTGCTAACAGGATTTGACAACTTTTCACAACAATTCTACCAAATTTATAATGGCTGCTCCACATTATGTACATTTCGTCCTGTAGATTTAATATACAATATGTTCACTATGAACGGCAGAGACGACAGCGCATGATTGCATGATGTATGTATGTATGTATGTATGTATGTATGTATGTATGTATGTATGTATGTATGTATGTATGTATGTATGCATGTATGTATGTATTTACATGTAATCTGTGCATTTATATATGTTTGACGATCGATATGAATGTGTTGACCAGAATAGGATGGTTAGAAGTGCATTTTTATTCAAGAAATTTGATATTGGAATTTCATCTAAAGATACCACTTCATTATAAATAGGCGTCTATGGGAAAACTAATAATAAGAATAATTTTTTCAGAGACTATATTAGCTGTATCTGTGCATTTATGTGATTGACGATAGATACAAATGTACTGGACTCGAGCAGGCAAATTAGAAGTGCTCTTGTGTATGAAAATGTGATATCGGAATATCCAAATCAATCCGTTCACTTCAAATGGGAGTCAAGTCGCATACATACACACATCTAAAAACGTAGTATGCTCCATATGAGTTTATGACAAAAGTTGTATTTTTTTGTGAGAGCAAGGCCTTGTAAGTTGTAAAGATGGAAAACAAGGTCAAATTCCAAAGAATAAACGAATGACAGGGGCACAAACGAAGGTGTGCGAAGATGGGTAAACACCGGAAGCTATGAGGCGAAGCGGTTCTGCTAAGGTCATACACAAATTAAGTAATTGGACTGCATTTTATCATTACAAAACAATATGAAAATAAATAATACTCTATTTTTAAGAGAAAACTGTGTTGCTGATTTCCTTTTTATGCTTTCTCCAAACATTTAAGTGTAAATCAGCAAAACTGACATAGAAATTTTTCTACCACTCGTATTTTGTTAGAGTGACCACTTTCCAAGTATATAAGGATGGGTAACCCCAGAACATTTCACAAATCATTTAGAGGTAGGGTTAGATACGTTTCCGGTGTGTACTGCCGTAGCACCGTTTACAACTAATACTGTATGCTATATCTATACATATACAACCCATAAAGATTATAGTGGTAAAGTAGACTAGTAATAACATATGCATTTAACGCTATTGTCAAAATTGCTGTCTATAGGTTTACAACCCAATATTTGTGAAAGTGAACAGTTTCTGTTTATATCCTTCACCATAAAATTATATTGGTAGAGGACTTAACAATACTTTACTATAGTTTTTAAATCTATTTGTTGCTTAATCTCACGCTTGCTAAAAAACTTATTGTAAGGCTAAGTTTCAGTTCCATGAAGTAACATGCATATTCAATCGACGCAAAACCTAATATTATAATGAATTTCAAAACAGTTTGAAATTACAAGTGCTTGGGTGAAAAACGTTTCTTGCGATAGAAAATGACCCACCAAGTGCATCCGTTGCAAACGTTCTCCTGTGACAGAATTTGCAACAATTTAACCCAATACGACGTCCACTCTTCTCACTTACAGAACACGTTGAGTGTAGGAAATACCAATTGTTGTACCGACCCGTACACAATGTGCAGAGATAAAACCTATAGTTAGCCTTCTGTGTAGTTTCATCGACGGGAAATATGATAAAGGAAATATAAGAATAATCAAGCAGTCAGTGAACGGGTGAGTTTTTCAATGGGAGCGCGGCAACACTGGCGATGATGACTATGGCACAGTGAACGTCGTATCAGAGTTAAATTGTTGCAAAATTTATCGAAGGAGAACGTTTGTGATGAATGCAGGTGGCGTCATTTTCTATCGCCAGAAACGTTTTTCTTATCACCCAAGCACATTGTAATTCCAAGCTAATTTAAAATTCACTCTATTATCAGGGAATCATGTTTGAGTTTCAGCAGAAACAAAGTCAATTGAAGATGAAGTAATTTTTTATAAAGTCACAGAGTAATAGTATTTCCTAAACATTGTCAGTCAATTAAAAAAAATAAAACATCATAGTATACATACACCCGAAAGGTGTTTGTATACCATAACTTTGTAATTTTTTTTTATAAATACAAATTATAGTATACAAACACCTTTTTCGCTCCTGCACCCAGGAAGAAAGTGAGTCCTTATAGAAAATTATGTTCTCGTTACTTTTAAACGTCTGCTCAAACTTTCGTCAAGTAAACCTTAAACCGTTCTCTTTCATAATCAACTGAGGTCACAGTGCAAATCTTGAAACAGAAGAAACAGATTACATAAATTTTAAAGATATCTGAAATTCAAATTGCCGCTCGATGTTAATTTTATGTGAGCAACATGGATATTCGAAGCAGAAGCAAGACAATAGAAATTTCATTTGCTCAACAAACTTTAAAATGAATGAAAACAGCCAAAGCATTTTAAAGGTTTGAGAGTCCGAATATCTGTCTATATTGGAAAACTATTGTCGCTCACCGTCTCCCTTCGGAGGAATAGCTAGCGAGACGGGATACAAAAACAGAGTAGTGGTTCCAAGTCTTCAAAGATAACACTGTTTCTTTCTTAAACATGGATGTTACATATTGCCAGGTGTTATCTATTCTTCCCTATCCCTTCTTCCTTCTTCCTTCTGCCTGCTCCCTTCTCTGTCAAGTGCTTGTGTTCGTAAAGACGCCTCCTATATACAGTAGTTATTTACATACAAATGAAATGTAAACTCGTCATATCATCCTCTGTACAGGTGGGTATCATGCGTGATCACACTCTCTCACACTCCTACGTCGATGTCATTATCATTTTATCGTTTGGCTTACGATTTCTTGACTTATTTGTCATTAGGCGAAAGTTGACAGGTGTTGATATTGCGTAACAATAGCAAATGTGACGTCAAAGTACATGACCTCAGTAACAAAACAATACTGATTATTCTGAAAGTGGATCTTTAGCTGTGTCACAAAACTGAAAAAAAAATTATTTTCATTTACTCGAGAACTTGAATAGTTAGAAGCAAGGTCAAGCCGGTTGTTCAAAACCATACTTGTGCTGGAGACGGGGCTTGAAACGGGCATGAGGGAAGTAAGCCTGAAATCCTACGCTCCCCTACTTGATATGTGTCAACGCAATCAGTGTGTTACGATGAAAACAGGAATTCAACGTTTTTGACGTTAATAGGAATCAAGCCAGTTTCGAAATCCCCTTGTCCCACTTAAGCTGGGATTTTTATTGAGATACATTTAAACAGGTAACTATGAAATTACCGTCAACGGTCACTACTCGGTAATACTGTGCCGGAGGTTGCTATTATGTCAGGGAGAACTTCCCCGTGGTTTCCTGAAAAAAGGAATAATCTATAAAAATCGATACTTCCGCGTATAATGAGCGTTTAGGTGGCGGTATGGAAACTCGCATTACCTGAAGCAATTATAGCGATAATATTTTATTCGTTAACATCAATCAACCCTAAGCAGGGTTGACCTGTATTTGCCATTGTCTCTAAATTCCATTATACAATACTGAGGTACCAATGCAACGATCTGCATTCTACGTTGTATTAGCGTAAACACCAGATAACTTACTGACAGTGGTAGACTTACCGTGTAAGAGGTCCCAATCAGGGACTGTAAACAGATAGATTCACACTACAAATTTTTTAACTCTGCGGCACATTTTTTTTCCCCCACACTTAAGCAGAAACTATGGTTGTTCTTAAAATTCCCTGCCCAATATTTACTAAAACTGTTGTCGGCGAGGCTTGGTCTATTAGGCCACCCAAAACTCTCGGTCACATCATGGAAGTTGTACCGGGAAAGTTGATATCTCCACTGTCACATCCAATGAACATGGAACATCAGACTTAGGTTAAAGTCATGCCAGTTGTGATTTTTTACAACCAAGTGGCACGCGATTACAGCATTTTATTGATAGTGACTCACTTTAAGTTGATTTAAATACCAATGACAGAGTTCATTAATGTATAATGCTCCTCGGGGACAGATTATCGGACGCTCAAATCTTATATCATTTTTCTGGTCTTTGGTTCATGTTCATCCATTCTATTGCATGTGGAGAAAGTGAAGTTTTCAACTTCTTGCTTTTTAAGAAAATAGGAAATTTACTTGTCCCATATAATTATTATAGGGCTAGGAGTCACTGTGAATGTTAAATATTGGCAAATACATACTTGAACTGTCGGTATTTATTTCTCTGATCGTCCACTGTGACCCCTGATTTTTATTCTTGATTTTGAAAGAGACATAGTTTAAGTTTCATTAATTAAGTATGAACACAGATTTAATACGTTAAGGGTCAGAGCGAGACTACCTTAATACAGCATGCATTATTTGGGAAATCGAGCATTGGCCTTGCTTTTCAGACCCGGTACAAGATACAAGTTTGACGTCTATTGCGTCTTATCCTACTTCCACCTGTAATCACCTCCACGTCTATACGTATAAGGGACAAAATTTCCTCGTCAATTCTCATTGCAAAATAATAAAGACGACGATTTTACCAGGAAAACAAAATAAGGAATAAAGTTTTCCTAAAAAACATACTGAGTTGCATATTCCTCGAATCCTGAAAAATAGAACATTGCAATCGATTTCACATGAACACTTGCAGTGATCCTTAGTGGTAAAGTGCTGCTAAAACAAGTATTAAGGAAATTAAACATTGTTTTGTCGATGATGTTATTTCTGTATTGAGCAACAAGGAACCAACAAGGCACAAACTGTGATTGAAAATGAGTTCTTCCCCGTTTGTAGAGTAAATAAATGCCCACCACATATAACAGTTTCTGTGACCTTGTTTCGATACATTGATCCCAGGGGCTCAATGTTACATCGGTACAGCCTAACAACAATTATGCAGCAACGAATATACGTATATATGTTCCTTGTTTATGTTCGACGAAGTCATGAATATTCATATTACACATGACGGGGTGTACCTTCTGACATACAACATAATAACAAGTGTCCGTTGTTGTGCCAGTCACATCATTTGCGACGTCAGGATTACAAGTTTAGCAAAAGAAGTAGCAGATTTTAACAACGAGGTGGGTAGGTATCATTTAAATTCGGTCGCTCATGGACGTGCAGTACTATGTCACCTGAACTGATAATTTTGAAGATTAGATTTTGCTAGCTTTGCATATATTTAACAACAAGTTGACATTGTAACATAATCTAAATCAGACAGACGTTCGTATTATGCACTGCCTTTGGTTCGCGTCAACTTTAAAATTTTTTACTTAAAATGATTCTTTCCCGTGACTGATAAGCAATTACCGGCAAATAACACAACTTGCTCAACACACATTTAAATTCGTCATTAGAACAACTTTCAAGGCTGTATATTATTTTATTTATCTCTATATTGCCAAATTATATTCTTATTGTTTATAGATATTTAATTCGTCATGGTACTGAGGATAACGAATGGGTGCATCGCGGGGAGGTCAGGTATGTACTCTATATATAGCGAGTTGTCAAATAATTTTGCTGTGACCAGGTCTCCATTCATTGGAGCATTGGAAATACTAATTGACGCTATCTTTGTTCTTCACAAATATCTACTGATAGAAGCGTCACATTTCCGTATTTTAATTTGTTTTGTTTGCCGCAGTGTACACGACCCAACTTTTTATCATTTGGTTTTAATTTCCTCTCGGAATCAATGGGTGCAATGTGCGAACTTTGTAACCTGGCCCCCTTTGCAGAACCGCCATGTCCGAGTTTCCATTTGTAGCATTTAGAGACTTATGTACATTGTAATTCTGTGTGCTTGTGAAATATACGCATTTCAGGAAGTCTCTGTCGCGTTTAACTGAAAATCATATTTGTCACGTGATCAGGTTGTCACAAAGATATGCGTGGCTCATTGAATATTGTCAAACATTACTGAGTATGGCCAGTCGGCATTTGTCGCTTTATTGATGATTTTTATACTATATGGGGTACTAAACATCAAACATGCATTGCTTTGGGTTGAAATCCTATACCTAACATGCTAGGGTGTCAATTCTATTGTTTGTATCTATGTGTGTCTTTCACTGAGCTAGTGTATGTGAATGTATAGCGGCAGTATAATGCAGTACATTTGTGTCTCACTTAAAGTTGGGTGGTCGTCGGAACTTTCTTTACAAACAATGTGTTTCATGCATGATATCTATATACACCACTTCAAAATAGCTGCAACATATAAAGTTTACGATATTCATTGTTAACAAGCATGTTTCAACTTTCATCAATCGCAAACGTACCCTAGATACAGTATTTACATCGGTCGTAGGGGTCCCTGGCAACCTTTGAGCAGAGTTCCGACGACCACCCCCTTTAATAGACATGGTACTCCAGTGATTGTTAAAAAATTATGCACATAAATTAGATGATAATGTAATTTTCAAGATCAGTTTATATTAGTAGGTATTGTTTTTCGATAAATTGAGAATTTTTTATTATATATTAAGTGGACCAAAATCCTTGTTGGTTTGGAGAAATTTTACAGCAATCTTTCACCTCTAATGTACGTATGTACGTGTTATTAATACAGCAAAGTGGCATATCAATATACCAAGCTGTGAAGAGTAGATTATAAAGTCTTATGTGAGCTGGTCAGAACGATATCATGCAACATATTCCTTTTATTTTCCTGGACTTGATCATTACTGTCTTCAAATAAATGATGAAGTATGCGTGCACTTGTGAAGTAACCAGCAATGAGAAGAATTTTTCGAAAGCAGCAAAGTTACAGAAGTCTTTAACAACTTTTGCGCGGCAAATTTTGACTTTTCAATTTTGACAAGCTGTCATAAACAAATTTAACAAGCTTACCAGGTTATGTTTTGAATGTTCTTCTGGAGTGTCAATAAAGTGAAAGCCTTTGTACTTCAGCGCACATGAAAGCTGATTAAGTCGAATATTTGACGAACACTTTTCACTGAACTGTAAAATTTGGCCATAGGTTTTCTGAACAAGAAATGTTTGTCGCAATGCTATCCCTGTACAAGCCAAACAACAATAGTTTAAAATACCAACCTCGGTAGACAAAGAAGGAGAATTCTACTTCATCGCTGACCAGTGGTTTCCACGGACGTAGAGAGATACAGTATGGCGGTGTCACGTGTTGTGTACCAATGGCATTTGGTTGACAAGTATTCGTTACACGTTTCCGCTCGGTTATACGTTACGCTTATTCCACAACAATCATTGTCACACTTTGCCAAATTGCAATCGCTGGAGTACCAGACTTCCACTTCTGTATACTTTCTCTATAATGAGACCGAGAAAATTCGTTTCGCTGCGCGGAATCATCGTATCTGTCTTCAGACAATGTTGGCTACCTAGAGCAGTATAGTACCACTGTAAGCAAATAGTACACATTTTTCGCCAACGTGTCAACAATCAAGGCCCAACACTTCCTGTGCGAACTCTACCTCTTGTCTGTCCATAGCTTCAAAATCCCTAATCGTGAAGCTAATCCTAATATTTCATCACTTTTAACGTCACTTATTGTACAGAATGGAGATTGCAACATTTAGGATTACTAGTTTGTGTCGAAAATGCAATCTGGATAGCGCTCTAGAACAATTGAACGTCCAAGCCGATGATGTCGTCTGACGTGAACAAATACTATGACGTCACTTAATTTTCCGTTGCCCGATTTGTTATGGCACGCGGAAGTGCACGAGTTTTTAGAAGTTTTCGACAGCAGTTGAATTGGTCTTTTCGGCGAAGAGAAGGAAGTTATACCAATGATATCATAATAAAGAAGTAATAATAAACTCTAAGATGACGTAAATTTTTTGATGGCGACCCTGTAGGAAATGTTGAAATGATCAGAAGCAAACTTTTGCAGTTTAAACTGTGTCTCTCGCATTTATGCTGGCTTTCATTGCACGTTTCCCATAAGTCAATATATTGTCTGTCAACTCTCCACCATGTAAAGTTCATCCGGTAGAATCGTCAATAATGAGGTGCTTAGTTATAGAAAGTATGTATAGCCATGATCTCCGTAATTGACAATTTCGTTTTTGTCTCAATGTTTTTGATATTTAATAAGCAAACTTTCGTCCAGTACTTTGTTTCTAAGGATAAAACATGATTTACTAAATACAGGTATGTGGAATATATTGGTATTGGTGGTGACGTCATCCCTTCTCGATGTTAGTTCTCAAGGTAATAATTCCATAAACATCCATCTCTTCAAAAAGTAAAACACAAGATATAAAAATCATAGACCTTTCCTATTCAGTCGGTTAGAAGTTTTCCACCTTCAAAAAGCCTACTAAGCGAATTGATTTCTGCAAACTCTCGGATTATTGTCGACTATCCTGGATTAATGACACTTCAGACCCTAATGCCTTCTCAATAACTTTTACTGGTCCTGAAAAAGCGAATGGCCAAATGCACAGAGACTCTCCAAAGTGATGGGAGGTATTGTATGAGCTCAAAACTTTCGTTCTGAGTTTTAAATCACAGATATCTGAAAATCAAATACATATAATCCGATTACCTTTTGCATATCTAATCCTCAAAGCCCAAATAGCTGCGAATGTGTAATAAACCGATCTCAAAATATCCTCAGTTTACCAAGAGTTGTCTTTGACCCATGCCCTGAAGACTGAAAAAGTGTATAACAATGTCATAAGTGTCGAAAGTGGCATGTAAATTCAAACATTTTAACAACATTTTACATTCCCTGCCATTTCAAAATCACATCATGTGACAGAGAAAATAAAGATTACAGCAACAAAATGTTGGCCATCGTGTGTTTTGCATTCAAATAAATGGCATCATGCTTGTTTCCTTTATGATAACGATGTGTATGTGTAGAAAATACTGCATTTTTGTTCTTTTTATGAGTGCGGTACCTGTTTCTTATTTAACCTGTTAAACGCGTAGGCATGGTCCAAATCAGTGAGCAGTGATACTTATATACATGTTCTACAGTTAGCACATTTAGACGAGCCATTTTTGGTTTGAAAATAAAATCATGAAAATAATGTATAAAATTCGCAGCTACTTGGGCTTTAATAGCATTTGCTGAATCTTGTAAAATGTACCCACTGTAACGCCATATAAGGAATAATGAGGTTGGGCTTTTATAGCATTTGCTGAATCTTGTAAAATGTACCCACTGTAACGCCATATAAAGAATAATGACGAACATTTTAGATAAAGTTTGAAAAGGATAATAGTATTTTCTTATAATGAGAAACAGTGATTATATTTAAGCCACGTCTTTGCCTGTACGTTTCAGAAGGTTTGGTTGAGGAAACACTACGCTTGATGAACAACTACACGAACTGTGAGAACCTTTATACACCCTACTTTGTCGACCAACCTTATGAGGGCGATATCCCGATCACAGCAACAGTGGGACATCATGTTCTGACGGTACTGGCCTTCGACGATGATGATCCGGTGAGTCCAACATTAGGACATATAACTTAGAGAAATAGTCAAAATAAGATTTTATTAACTCAAATGTGTATAAAGTAATGTGTCATGTATCTCATACAAGAATTACAGCATCATTAACTAAATCACGTGTTGTCAGTTTTGTAGCATTTTAACATAAATAATCAATTATGGAAATTCGCTAAGGCATGTCGCTCATGTCTATCTGTATTAAGTCGTACATAACGCTCGATCTATAGATTATTTGAATTCTGATATACAGAATCCCAGTTCAAATTTACCGCCGTATAAGTTTGTTTCATTGATATTACGCTGTTCGATGTTTTTAATCATAAATTGTCTTAAGATCGCTATCTTTGAAAAAGCTCATTAAATTATGGAAGCCTCCAGATATATGTTAAAAATCAATCAACATCATTCCTGCTTTATGTCAGAGCAAACATTCCGTCGGCTTAGCTGCTAAACGTTTCGCGAAATACTTCTTAAGATGAAAGATGGATAAAATATGAGGATTACCAAGTAATTAGTGTACCGTTTCCGACGTATAATAACCATAATAATTTCCTTGCATGTGTATATAAAGTGCTTAGCAAACGGTGAAGAGCCTCAGGTTATGAATGAACACACCGAAAACCATTTTCCAATACAAACCTGACCATGTGTACAGAAAGAGAAACCGAAGCAGTGAGGAGGACAGTACCAAAACATGGGCGAGACTAGAGTAATGTGTCATCAATTTGAAACAACGTCGTGTAAAGCACAATCGTGAAGTAACTAATTATGCGATGTAAAATTAATGTTAGAGGCAAAAATGACCAACAAGACTAATCAAAACTAAGCATTCATTCCGTAAAGTGCAAATTGTCAAATCATGATGTACATTGTAATAATTCAAAGAAGTAACGAATCAATCTGAAGTCCGAAAATCTAAGTCACACGCATTCATTTACACATTCAAAATTTTTAAAAACACACAAAAATATTTGCAAAAATCAGTACAAAATTCTTTAATCCAAGTAAAGGATATTCTACACCCAATGCATAAACCAAAGAAACGAGTTCAGGTGTTTCACGAGGAGATAGCACATCCTGCCCATGCGGCTCCTAGTGTTTCCGGTTTGATGACAACGATGAAACGTCATACCAACCACCTTTCAGAAAACGTCTTTATATTCTTACGTCCCATCATTTCATTACTCAAGGGAACGTGTAATGCTAACGTAAGCTACAGTCTACATCCACATGACGACACTACAGCTCTCAGCCATTTTGCTGTTGATCCGTACGGGGGGCACGTGTTTCTTGCCATGCAATTTGATGATACTGGACCGGGAAGTTGGAATTCACTTATCTATGAGGTAAAAACGAATACATCACCAGTAAAATTAAGGGTGGTTGGGTCGGCGGGTGTTACTTTAAGAATGTTCCGTAGGGTACTTACCATCGCAAGAGGAAAGCATGTTTTTATATTTGCCGTGGTTATTTGCAATTTTAATAGTTAGCGATGATGAACCTCAATGATTTGGCTTGTAACTTGTTGGTTCACACACTCTACGGTGAATTAGACTGTCGCCAAGCGGATTCAAATAGTTGAAAGTTCTATCAGTTAAAAAAAACCCATTTTGATAGTAAGGGTAGTTCAATACCAAATCTAGTCATATGGCGATTAAAATCGTAACATGTTCTTGTTAAAGCAAACTCTGAATTGACGGTCATTCTCGTCTTGTTATGCTGTGCAAGAAATGCTCCATACTCTTACCGTTATACTCTACATTACCCCCACACATTCTACTAATGATTTCACACGAATTATATCTTATTGCTACATCATTAATGTGCAAAATGTTCTCAATCATTTATAGTTTATTGTGAGGGCAACTGATGATGGATGTTGGAGTAAACATAACGAAACCCTCGTCAAAGTATTTGTGTGGGGCCAGCCAGTATTTAATGCGTCTGAACAGTTTTACAGGTAAGAAAAGTTTTTCTTTTGTCTTGTCATAAACATATTCCACCATGTAAATGAATGGGCGAAAATAAAGGTCGACGAAGCCTGGTTACATGTATGTTATCCATACATAATCCAATTGTCTATTACATAAACCTAGTGCGAGAAGGAAAGCTAGTGTAATGCATAACTCCATTATGACTCGACCTCTAACCATTGGAACATTGCTCTTCTCCTTCTTAAACAATCACGTTAGACGTTGTACATATACGGGCAGTGTTGACAAGCTGAATACTGCTCGTTTTGACATGGCATTACGAGTATAAACCGTGCATTTTGCCCAATAACAAAATACTATAGTTACAACAGCTCATTCTGTGATGAAAATTCATAGTAAGAAACTTTTTGAGATTGAAAACTGTTGACTTTTAATAAACTTTCTACAGTATGACTACAAAACCCGTCGAAGGCGAACCAGCACAATCTTGGTGCGAAGGAATACCACAGGCGATATACAATGGACCGGGCAGTGGATCGGTGAAGTACTGGATTATTGGAGGTGACGAAAACAGTCAGTGATCATTTTGTATCTCTTTTCACACCCCGTACATTGCATTGATTAATGGTACATATAAATGAATCTGCAAAGTCTAAAACTGTTAAGCAAGCATATTCGCAACTTATATGAAGGCATCATACCCTATGTTGATAGTGAGGATACCAATGAGGCAAATATACATGCATCAAAACTATCTACTGTTGATTGACCAATCAGAGTGCTCAATTCAGGGTGTTTTATCTACTCGTAAAGCCTTGGTCACCAAATTCCAGAAACGAATGACAGCGCCGTAGTAAAGTACTGTCCAATCAAAAGTGAACATGTCATATTCTGTAGACATCTGGTACGTTTAATATTCAAAATTTGGTAACACAGCGGAAACCAGCTGCAACACAAAATCTGCTGTGCCCTAGGGCATTTATATAATGTGCCCTAGGGCATTTATAGGATGTTCCATTATATTGGAAGGCTATTTCACAAATAAAAGTTTTAATTCATATCCTAAACATGTTACATTGACAAAGGGGACGGTTGACGTAAACACATTGAAAACGAAAATATATCGGTTAGGGGCGATAGTTTTTAAGTCGGATAAAACCTCGTACTCGGGCTCTTCTGGTATATAAAGTCCAACCCTACGATAAAATGTCTCGGCCTGCGGCCTCGACATTTTATCGTTGGGTTGGACTTTATATACCAGCAGAGCCCTCGTAATCGGGCTTTATCCTATACATCAAAAGTAGATTCAGTGCGGTTACTTTGTGATGCAAATGAAGTGAACTTTTGTTTTTTTTTGTTCTGTTCAACATTGATAATCGACCAAATCATAATTGTCATTTACAAACCATACATTTGTTCGCCCTTGATGAGAAAATAACATGTTCACCTTATAATCATATTTCGTATTAAATCATTTTCAAACGACCAAAATATCAAATAACTGGACAACAAATGTCTATAAACTGATTCAAATTTATGGCTTCTTATCAAGTGATGAAGCCTTACATTGTTATAAGAAATATTGCTTGATAGCAAATTACGATTGTGTAGCCCAATACTAGAGGCGACTACTTACAGTACACACACTTTTGCCCTGCATAATGTGTACGTATATTGTGGAAGGATGGAACGTTCTGAGCATTCTGTACAAAACTATGTATTAAAAGAAAGCTGCTCAGTATACGTATCTTTCCTATTGTGCAAATTATACATACATTTCTTATCTGAAACTTGTGTATTGTAGATCACTTTACGATAAATGATACTGGAGTGATTTGCAACAACGTTAAACTTGACAGAGAAGAGATTGCCGAGTACCATTTACTCGTCATTGCACTCATCAATCATGATGCAAGTGGTACCCATATGCATGACGGGACACCTATGGTCACTATGACTCCAGGTAAGGTTCTATACTTTGGACAGGTCGTAATGTTTAAGAGTTGTAGGTCTTATGTTATTTGTCTTGTACTCACGTTAAGGTTTGCCTCTTTTCTTGACTAGACTATTGCCAGGACATTCGCTCGAGCGAACTCTGCGTGTTTGTACAGGTTGAAGACATCAACGACAACGAGCCAATATTTCAAAAAGATACTTATGCCATTGGTATTTACTATGATATTCTTCTGGGAACAAAAATCATTGAAGTCACGGTAAAGATAGTTTATGCATATGAAAATGTATAAAACATGAATACGCGCTGACGTTTTGTTGATTAAGCAATAAATAATAGGGATTGAAAGAATGAAAATTTCAGGCATTTTAATTGACCGAGTGAAACACCGACTCCCGAAAGTTATTAGAGGAAATATGAGCAAGTCTCTTTCAGCTTAGAAGTACGCTGGAGTCAATATTGATGTAGCGATTGAAAAGTCCATGTTATCTTGAAGGGGATTGCAGACCGTCATTTATATTCAACACTCATATTTCCGTGTAAGATGTCACTGATTTCAATTCACTATAGCAACATAATATTTGCCCTGCGCTTTCCAGTTGGTAGCCAATTTGAAGTGCCAAGATTCGCCACCTTTGATACCATGAAGAGACCACTTTTATTGATACCACTATACGATTTACATTTTTCACTTACTTAAAGGCCGATGATGCAGACATTGGAAACAACAGTGCATTGCTGTACGAGGTGGAAGGGGATCCAAGCCAATTTGCAATAGAAAAATGGTCGGGTAGCATCTACTTGGCTGAACTATTAGACAATAATAAACTTTCAACGTTTGAGTTCAGTGTGAAGGCTACGGATGATTTTGGTAATGGACTTTCCTCTCTCCAGGATACGAACGTGAAAGTAAGATGAAGAAACTACTATTTTAACTGATGTCAAAGAGTGTCACTCGCATCCATTATATCACATTCCTCACTCGTTCAACAATCCATCTAATTATTTTTAAGGCCGCACACACCTTGACATTGAAAGGCTTAACATTTTACTCCAACTTTACGTAAGGATACCTAAACGATTATTTCAAGATCAAGAATAAATATTTAGGAGTCATCGTGCAAAATGTGGTATTAGACAATCAAATTTTCCAATATTTACCAACACTTGAAATTCAAAATGACAGTCAACAATGGGTTTAATTCTATGAGACAAAATAAACTTTCAACAAAGTCAGCCGGTCAAAACTTTATTTACCATATGATTTTCAAAATGAACATACACAAAAGGTAGACAAAAAGGTATTGTAAAAGTATAAGAGTCCGAATATCTGTCCTAAAGGTTGCCTAGACATTGCAGAATAATTAGCTTTTGTGCCTTTAACATACTATTTCCCTTCCCAATATATATATATATATATATATATATATATATATATATATATATATATATATATATATATATATATTAATTATATAATTTTGCAACAGCATTCGGCATTTTTGTCACGCAAACGTTTATTCGCTTTGCAGCAGAATGACTTTCTTGTTCGAGAGACAACGCTTTACAGTATAAAAATGCAATATGAACTCCATGATTTGACCAGTGTTACCAGTTTTAGTTTGTCTCGTACTTAATCTAATTATGTTGACTTTGTATAGACAATGAACATTGATGTCAAAATAGTGTTGAAGACTTTTATGAGAGCCGACCACTCGAGGGCTAAAAACACCTCAATTATTTATAAGTTTATTTAAATTTAATATCACCTTCGTATGCATATCTTCCTTATAGCATAAATTCGTTTCTTTATTTTGTGGTCAACAGATTATGACAACAAGTATCCAAAATGTGATTGTTTTGACTACTTTATTACCCGACGCATACATGAAAACGCATTCTCAAGAACTTGTCAGGTTAGTTTAAAACCACATTTTCATTGAAGTATGGAATCAATAGAATCGTATTGATATCTGCATGGACAACCGCATCATAATTTCTTGTGTTGCACTTCGGAAGAAACCCAAAGGCTAAGGCTTGAAATTATGCTGATGGTTAGCTTAAAGTGAAGACTTCAGCCGCCTGTGTGACTTTCTTGTTGAAGAATAATGTATTCATACTAAATGGCTAGATGCAGCTCGTCGATATAGGTGCAACATTAACAGTTTACGACATAGCAACGCACCTTACATACAGTGTTTGGATTTGTCGTATGGGTCCCATACGACCTTTGGGAGCACTTCCGATGAACCTACGTTCAAATGTTACCTTATTCCTCTTTGAGACAGAGACCTTGAAGAACAGCTTCGATTAGACGTCGCCATTATAGATATTGGTCCAAATTTGTCTGACGAGCGGCAAATAGTTGCAGATGAGTAAGTACACTGCAACTTGTCAGATCTTTCTCAGCATGTCAGTTCTACATATACTGAGCTTATCAAACATGCGTTTGACCACAATAGAGTAGTGGCATTGCTCGATAAATTTTATCACCTTGTAAGCGGCTGAATTTTTGTCATGTTTGGTATAGGTGTCCCCTTTGCAGATCCTATTTACTGTATAGTCTACTGACTCATGTGATAGCCTGTTGAATCTGTCCTAACAAAAGTCAGAGTTTGTTTTGCAGAATTTATGATATAACACTGATGTGTTACACGAGCCTTCATTTTATGATTACCTGTTTGCTTGAAGGAAAACCACGTCCTTAGTTTTTATCAAATTATAGTCCGAGTGTAACATCATTGTAAGTAACAATCATATATGTTTTGCATCTTTTCATCAGAACCGATATTTGGTACACATGTACCTATCCACAGACGCATGCCGTTGTGACTGGGGAGGATATTCTAGCAAAGTGAGTTTTACTGCATGTTTATAACTGTTAGTCATGCCTAGTAGTAATTGTAATATTTTTCATCGAACTTCTTGCTCTGCTGTTATCAATTTTATATAAGCTTATTTATTATTTAGTGAAGCGCTGAAGAAGTACCTTATCATAACTACCCCTGGATCCATTACATTAATGACATAAAGGAAATAATTAATCGTCCACCCGTCCCTCCCTCCCTCCCTCCATCCATACATCCATCCATCGATCTGCCCATCCATGTGAATGTACGTATATGTTCCTTTCATCATATTTTTCATGTTAAAGATAATGTTTCTAAATTTCTAAATCGTTTGTTGAAAGTTGACGTACAACAGCTCATTCGCCGCTTGCTTTTATTTCGTTTACGTCCCGTATTTCAGCCCTTTAGATGACAAGTTCAAATCGAAATGGGCCGTTCTCAGTACCAGTCAAGGAAACGAAAATCGATGGAAAACCACGACTGGCTGCGACCAATCCATAAGCTTACCAATATGGACCATTGTTCTACTTGCGGTCACACTTGCTCTACTACTGATACTAGTGATAGCCTTCGTTCTCGTATTTCTGGAGTGGAAAAGGTTTTTCATCACCGTTATATTACAATTTTCATTTGAACTGTCCAGTTTTGTGTTTTAAAGTGATAATGCTAGCTCAAGCAATTGCACATTTGTAATTGAATAGAAAGGTAAAGACGCCATCATGTGGTAGTACCCACAAAATGTCGGAGCTACGGGGCCGTCGATGATAAAAGCTGACGCACGACAAACGTAATTCTTTCGTTTAGGGGGGGGGGTTAAAACCTTATTTCGTTTTGTTTGCGTCAAAATCGCGTAAGGATTTTCGTCTATTGTTTTCGAAGTGCGACTTCAGCGAGAACGCAATACTACCTTCGCGTTCATCAAGAAGAGAACAGAATGACCACAAAATACGGAGACAGAAAAGACAACGAAAGGCATAGATGTGAATAAAACCTTATATGCTTTTTCAACGTGAAAAATGTACGTGAAACACTTTCCTACGTGCGAAATACATTAAAATATTCTGTGTCTTAAAAAGTGAAACGCGTAATGTGAACTTTCGGTATTTTTTCATGGGCGTGCGGATCGGAGAAGTGCGTGTGGATTTGTCAGAAACAGCATCATAATACAAAATTGATTTCGCATAAGAACTTTCGTTTTGAGGGGGAGGGAGGCGTTGCAAGTAAAACGAAGGAATTACGTTTCTTGTGCGTCAGCTTTTATTATCGACGGCCCTAATTTGGGTGGAACTGTCTCTTTTGAATGTAACGCGTATGATGATTGGTTTTCATTCGTTACTCGGGCTGTATCTCTGTTTCTGTCTGTGTTGATAAGGGGCGCAAATATCAATTGATTGACGCGTCAATAACCATGGCATGTTTGTCAAGTATTTTGAGAATGTTAGGAACTTTGATTGCAATGTATTCACTGCCTTTATTGAATGTCTCGATATCTTCGTGTTGGGTTCACGTACAAACACTACCGTATCCTATTCAGTCAAGTAAAGCACTTGTGCAAGTATTGGTTCTTAAATGATGAGCGACAGCTTTCCTGCCTTGGCTATACTTACAATAATATTCGGCTCCCTTGCAGAATAACACAAAATTTGTCGGTACGGGTCAGTCTTGACGGGTGCAGCATAATAGCAGGGTACACTTACCTATTCCATGCATCTTGCTCCACCACTTGGTCAAGACAATCCTATTGTCAGTGGCATTTTCTATCTTCAAGTTGGACGATACTGATTATTTGACCTTCTTTGATGTCACACTGTATCCAATTGTGACCCTATGATCTTCAACGTGTTTCTTTTACATCTAAACGAACGAAATAGCTGCACCTGTTAAATTTCTGTCATTTGTAGATCGATGAAACGATCTGCGTCTCTCGAAGCTTTGAACCGTGAGGGATCCCAATTACCAAACCCGTACGACAACGCACTGATATCCTCTGACCATGCAATCGATATGGAAACACTTTCTCCTTCAAGCCCAATCGTTGAAGGAGGAAATATTCCAAATCCTGAAATCGCTATGACAAAGGTGCGAACTTCCTTGTTACATTCCTGCTGTAAATAACTAACTAACTAACTAACTAAAATCAACCAACCAACCAACCAACTAGCCAACCAAATGACTAACTGACTCACTCACTAACCCAACCAACCAACCAAACTAACAACTAACTAACTAACTAACTAACTAACTAACTAAACAAACAAAACAAACAAACAAACAAACAAACAAACAAAATAATTAACTAACTAGCTAGCTAGCTAGCTAGCTAACTAACTAACTAACCAACCAACCAACCAACCAACCAACCAACTAAATAAAATAAATAAATAAATAAATAAAAAAATAAATAAATAAAAAAAATAAAAAAATAAATCCAAGATAATTGGCAGAACCTGTTCATCCTTATCTGTAATCACCATTACATTCACATATAGCTATTAATGAGGCAGTACATGCAGTGATTATTATTTTTGACTTTTCCTTTGTACTATTTGTAAGCTTAACTGCTTGTGTTTTGGTTGCATAGAACCTGTCACACTTTCTTCCGGCAAGAGAACTTCAACGGGACGAGCTAGAAAATAAAGAACAACTAGGTGGGGGTCACTATGGATTAGTTAACAGAGCTCTGTTGCACCGAAATATTGACGGACAGCGCGTAGCCATCAAAGTTGCTGTAAAATCTCTTAGAAACTTTTATGGTAAGAGGGGTTTATTTCTTGTCTTTTTCCATAATTTTGTTTTTAGGAATTTGATTCATAATTGAAACTTATGAACATACATTTCTCAATTCTTTTTATCCTTACGAAGATGTCGACAATACAGAATCATTTAGGAAAGAGTTGAAAGTGCTCACTTCCCTAAAGCAACACCAAAATGTCATCACCTTGCTGGGATACTGTACGAATGGAGGTAAGGGATGTTACAAAATAAACCCAAATGATTTATAGATAGCGAGGAACATACCCTTATGTGTTAAAGTGACACGGAGCATTTTTTATACAAAACAATGATGTCTGAACTCGTGTCTTGGTTGTGTGAGGAGAGTTTTGACTATGGCTTAGTATTAATTCTGAAATGTGCGATAAAAATATAGTTATGACCAGTACATTGTAACACCATATCGCGCTACTTAGTTATCTTTTTCTGAAGGTAAAGCTGGGCGGGTGATTTTGTGTATAATGTCCAGGAACCTATGTCCTTTACCTCCGACAAAGAAGGCTCTGACATCTGATAGGTCTTCTATACGCTTTTAGACGTATTTACTTAAAAAGCGCTTTCGTTTCTTACAAGTACAGAGCCGCAGAGGGTTGGCTTGATGAATGCACGGAAAGCTTAAACGTATATCAATGGCTAAAGAAACTGTGCAATAGTAAACACCTATTGCCTGGTCATGAGGCTATAGCGCCCGTCAATTACCCCGAGGGGCCGTGTGTTACCAGAAACATACTCGCTATTCCCGAGCCGTAGGCCGAGGGGTGTAGCGATGTGTTTCTGGTAACACACGGCCGCGAGGGGTAATAGACGAGCGCTATAGCCCGAATAAAGACCAGGCTATAGTGTTTTTATACACAGCACATGCTCATGTTGTATTGTTGTACAGTTTTAATGTGTTTTGATATTTTGCACCGCAACAATCCATTGTGACAAGTTTACTGCGCGATGTACAGCGGTTTCAGTTGTACGTGGTACCACTTTCTTTCAAAAAATATTCTAAGCATACCTATCGACATCCTTAGTTGCACTTTAATCTTTTCCGTCGATGAGCTGTTCAAGTTCCTACGCTGTTGGAATGTTGGAAAATGTTGGAAAATCTGTTTTAGAGAATGTGTCGTTACCTATCCCGGACGCGCATCACGTTCCAGTCACCGTTGTTGCAAAGCTGCAGACGACACTGCGGTCACGTGACCGGGCATTTTTCCAAATTTGGTCAGAACTATTTCCTAGGAAATAGCTTTTCAAAAAATACCTCTGACGTCACTTTTGTCGATCCGGTGGGGACCAGACGTTTCTATTTTCTCGTCACGTGACGTATTTCTGGCGAATCGCGACACGGAATGAGCATGTGGCGTGTTAAAATTGGTACTATGGTATATAAAATGACATTTACATATTCAAAAAATTGGCCATCCGACTTAATTACATCAGGAATATTTCTGGTTAAGCTGTCCTTTCTAAAAAAACTATGTATCATGTAAAATATTGCATGACAGACTTTATTAGAGATAATTAACGACGACCTAGTTTATTGCATGCGACACATATTAAACAATGAACTTTGCATTCGAAAGATGACTATGACGATTATAATGTATATTACTGTATATTCTCTTCATCTCAAAATTCCTTTTATACGACGTTATCGTAATATCTATTAGAATATACCTACTGCTGTTGTTTTTTTCATACAGATCCTAAATTATTGGTGTTTGAATTTGCTCCTCACGGAGATCTTGTGAAATATCTCAGAAATCATGAAGAGGGTTTGTCAAATGACAGGCTTGTAAAGTTTGCCCTGGATATTACCAAAGGCATGGAATACCTATCATCAAAATCGGTATGCACTCCATTTGTCATCTGTATATGTGGCTGTACAAAGTATTGTTATCATAGCTAATTTACAATTTGCAACAGGTACAATACACACACATACACACACACGCACACACACACACACACACACACCACACACACACACACACACACACACACACACATATATATATATATATATATATATATATATATATATATATATATATAATAACAGGAGTTGGCACTCTGAAGGCAAATGTCGATTAGGTTGTCTCCAACATCTATACCATATTAACAGTCAGCTGAGTACTTCTAAATGTTTACTTGACGAGAAAAGTAGTTCTTTTGTGTAATCTTGATTCAACTTTCGCAAAAGAAAACGTGGTGTCTCTTTAAACGCTGCTTATGCAGCGCAATCCCTTGTTGCGTCTCTAAGTGAACATCTTGATTTGCAGGCACCATAAAGTGGTGGTGAAAGTGATATATTTTGTTACTGTATGTTCTGTGCTGTTTTGCGTCCATGTTGATAACTAGTGTATTACGAATTTTTGACCTAGTGTTATGGATAACGTATGATTGCGATTATTTTGTATGAGTTACACTGTATGTTGTGTATTTGTCCTTCGTTAACTGCAGATAATACATCGCGATTTAGCAGCAAGGAATATTCTGGTTGGCGAACGTGAAATATGTAAAATAGCAGACTTTGGACTGTCGCGTGTTGGAGAAATCTACAGCCCGACTGCTCAGGTTGGTCAGAAAGATCTTGGTTTTACACGACACCTGTCTCTATTTGAGCATCTTCGGTGTACGGACGCACAAAATGAGCACATCATGTTCAAAAACATTTTGAAGCGCATGTTTGTCATTAGGAATAAGACTTGCTGACACTATTTTATACGTAATCTTTGCCTTTTGGTTTTGATCTGAGAGAGAGAGAGAGAGAGAGAGAGAGAGAGAGAGAGAGAGAGAGAGAGAGAGAGATCATCTCTATTAATTGAGACATGGCGACAGTTTCTGAGTTCGAAATTGTTTTCGTATTCAATGTTTCATTGATGTGGATATTCATTTCGTTGACAGACTGAAATACCTGTCTTTTGGACAGCACCAGAGTGTATCGATGTACCTCAGCCGATATATAATCAGAAAACTGATGTGTGGTCATTTGGAGTTGTTGTGTGGGAAATTATGTCCTTTGGTATGTAATGCAACAACAACAGCAGCAGCAACAGCAGCAACAACAACAACAACAACAACAACAACAACAACAACAACAACAACAACAACAACAACAACAACAACAACAAAAACAACAATAACAACAACAACAACAACAACAACAACAACATTAAACGTCTTAGTACCGAAAATTGTATTTCTTCCCATAGAGTTAACACAGTGATAGCGGCCATTTTGAATTTCAAATATCGGGAAATCTGGGCAGTTTGTCTCTCTAGTACCAAATTTTGCACGATGACCCCTGATTTTTAATTTTGCTTTGGGAAGAGACAGTTTTAGCAAAAGTTCAGGTCTGTCACTTTCGAGGCGCATATAACAATCGCAGGCGCTCTTTGCAAGATTAATACAACGGCTTTTAGTCAGGCAAATTTCTACCTAAAACACTGCAGCGTTAGTTTAGGGGAGGAGGAAATCCGATTTTTCTGAGGTATGTCAAATTCTGACATAGAACTGTATTCTATATACTTATGTCAACTTATGTACAGGACGGAGGCCGTTTTATGAAGGTACATCGTCGGGTGTGGTAGAGTGGCTGAAAGCGGGAAACCGTTTGAATCAACCTGATAGGTGTCCCGATAATGTGTAAGTTGAGTTACATCTGTTTTGGTAATGCGCATGCGTTTTATTAGAATTGTCGGCACTTTAAATACGATTTTGTCACTCAAGTGAGTCATAAAAGTCTCAGGCAGTCTGCCATATTTTTGACATGGCGGATTTCTACAGGTAAAACAAATGAGATGACAGAAGTCAGCGTAAAGTTTTAAGTTAGACGGGAATTTCATAGCAGAAATGCCTAAAAATACGAAAAGATGTATGAGTTTAGTTATTTAGACAAACTAACAGATCCTTTTGCACTTGCGTTTGAAGCATTTATCAGATCACCATCTTAAACTCTTGCTGTGGTGATAAGTCGACTTTTGACCACACTGCATTTCAGTCTCATCCAGTTTGACCCCTTAGCACGAGACAAACGCTACTTAAGGTAGCGAGAGCTGCCATGAAGACGCGCGCGAGCGTTACACCCTTCGCGAAATCGGGTGACATCTTTAAGGGATGGACGGACCTTTAGATCTGTTGATTGGTGGTCAGTTTTCCAAGTTTGTCGCGATAAAAAATTGACTTGGTGCAGATGTTCATACGCTTTCCCCTCTTACAATCATTTGTTTCCTAAAGCGGCGTTTCTGCCATTTTCGAGTAAGTTTGCTCTGCAGATCCAACCCTTTTCGACCATCTCCTCCAATGATCCTACCCTAATAAGTGACTGTTTTGTTCGATGCTATGATGAAAGAGCGGAAGAAGTTTACCAACAGAGAGGACCAGAAAACTAACATATTCGATTCGACTGTAATTCATGTTATACGTTATGACTTTGCACTAACAGCTACGAGGTGATGAACAAATGTTGGAAATGGAATCAAAAGGAAAGACCAAAATTTAAGAAGCTGACCAAAGAAATCGATAGTATTCACTGTAATCTTGCAGTAAGTACATCTCCTCTTCTGTTACAATGCACATGCGCCTCTTAGAACAAGCAGTGATCTCGCTTCAAAACAAATGCTTGGTCGATGCAGACGTTTTTGCTCTGTCATATACATCTTTGAATCTTTGACCCTCATTCATTAAGGCAACAATCTACGTTGTGCTCCAGACATACATTAGATACTGTTTTTTATTAACGTGATATCTATGTTACTGACATAGGTAAGAGGTTTCCTAACTTTTCAACTTTCAACGTAATTACATTGTCTCTTGTTCGTCAAAACCTTGTATGATCGACTCCAAGATACGTATGGAAGCCTTCATCACCGATGATTTTTTAAAATTCAAATGGCCCGTCCAGTTTTCGTTATGCAGTTTATTTCCCAGCTCTGCCAGGTCCGTTTCCAATGCAGCCGTAAAACATCGATTCTATCGTAAGATTTCGTGAGATTTATTGTAAACACTCAATGTAATGCGTTTATCATGTCATATTCGTAGACATAGGGCTTTGTCTCCTGACCAACTCCTAGGTATATTTTATTCCAAGGTCTGGGATTTGAACTTGACATACTTACAAACACATTGCTTTTCGATGTTTTGCTGCAGAATTACCTCGTCACTGCGACCATACGTACACTGCCTCGTTACAGTCGTTCTAACCAATACGAGGATGTCAACTATGGAGATCAACCAGAACAAGTAATGGAAAGTAGTATCGTTGAGGATCGCCCCGGGGGAAGTCATGGATAAAATGACTATGAGCAACGTGGAGGAAGGAATACTCGGTCGCGTGCGGCGCTTGATTGTTCCACCCACACGCGACAGAGTAGTTCACCTTCAAGTCAAGTACATTGGTGAAGTGAAACTTTTTAAAACCGGAGACGACATTTGAACCCTAATCGCATTTCATAATTGAAAATACCGAAGTAATTACACCAGCTACTGATATCGTTTGACGATGGTCAATTCATTGCTCCTCTTAGGAAGAAATGTATCAAATTCCTATCAATTGGCCGAAAGATAAATGATAATGTATTTAGGATACTATCTCAAAAACTAGTGATTTTGTCGGACGGGTGCCCCACTCTATCTTGAGAAGGGACGTTCAGGATCGAAATAGGCAAATTTGTGGCTTTACATGTTTGATAAAGTTTTTCAGGGAAAAATTGACCCTTCACTACCAATGGCTATTCTACAATATGTGTTGCTTTTCCTTTGATGGCAATATATTTCGTAAAGAAAGAATGGGTGGAAATTGATTTGTGTGTTCCCCACTCTGACCTATTTTGCCAAGAACTAGTGGCCCATCTCTAACACATGCAAGCAAAATAACTATGCTTCTTTAGACATATATGCTGAAAAATATCAACTTTCTATCTCCACCGGAAGAAATCGTGAAAAAAACTTTAACTGAATGATTGTGTAACCATTTTACTTTTCTTTTACAAGATTAAGAAGGCATGTTATCGGAGCAAAATAATTTTGTCAATACAGTCGATACAGTTACAGTATCAACTGGAGGGAGGAGGCAGTCCAATAGTCAGTCTTATGCAAACTTGGATATTTTTCAGCCAGTCGCTATGGTAATGAAGACAGTTTTGAATGCAATGGAATATTAACTATGTCTGATATGTGTTGAAGTGTGTGAAGCCAACACAGGCAGACGTCAGCTGTCTTTTAGTAAATCGTGAAGTTTTATCACCAAAATGTAGACCAAGATAATTTGTGAGGGTTTTGCATGCTGTTGTTGAACATTCCTTGAAATAAATAATTACCTTAGTTTCGGGCAAAAATGATGGTTTGAATGACATGTTAAATCGTTGTAGAGGTTAGTTTAATACATTATAAGTATCAATGGTATCAATGGTAATTGAAGCATGGCATCGTTGCAGTATGTACCTTACATTTACATCTTGGAAAGTTTTCCATTCTTCATTCTTTAGTGCTGCCAGTCACCATTTGACAATTACACGTTATCACATGGAAACAAGACAACATTTTTCTTTATTTATAGTTATAAGTACCGACCCGTTGAATCAAAGTAAACACACTACCAATAATTCACTTTTATACCGGATTTTCCACTACTTGGCATTGAGTTGGATGCTCCTATGTTTTGACGTAAATTCTAGCATTCCTGTGTTAACACGATTGGAACTAATTTGGGACAATTGGATGGTGAAATAATGTCGGTTTAATCTGCAAATGTTACCTCATCTGCTTTCAGTTGCTTTTTAAGTTACACTCTTGTTTTTATGAGGAATTTCTAAAATTGCAACATTCAGCCATAGGGCACCTAAAACTTTTGAGGAATTGAAAAAAATGAAGATCCAATTATCCAGAATTAGTTCCAATCGTGTTTTTTGTTTATCTTAGGTGATTCACTAAATTAGTTCCAACACATTTTTATCTAACTTGATGAACATTACATGTTTAGTTTGTCTGACATTCATTGCATTATTTGTTTTTGTCAATTCTCTTGAATAAGATTACTGAGGGCGCTAACGAGTGTAAACATGATGAACAATAAATAAATAAATAAATAAATAAATAAATAAATAAATAAATAAATAAATAAATTACTCAAAACTGTCAATAGAGTGTTATTGTTGCCTTCCTGTACATTACATCGTTACAAATTGACCGTCGCTTATAACTAAAAACTACTGAAATTCTACAACTTCTAAACTCATTTGTTCTCCCATCTACAAACCTCCCATTACCATCAACAAGCATACCCTACCACATGGACATACCTATTACCAGCAACTGAAATCCCCATCACTATTAAAATTTTCCTCACTTCCAGGTTTCGAACGGATTACGAAGATTTGCTTGAATAATAAATGAAGTCTGATCAAGTAAAAGTGACGGCAAGCCTGCTTTTGCTCTCCAACCGCCAGGGAGCTGTTAGTTATTGTGAGGGGGAAGTCCAAGAAATGGGGCAGCGTAATTTCTGCATACTTGTCCCTTGGGAGGGCAAAATCTTGTAAATCTCGCCTTCCGGAGGACCACATTTACCATCTGCCAATTTTATAATGAATACAGATTTTTCAATGCAAATTTTCAAATTTACAGAACTTAACAACTTTTCACAACAATTCTATGAAATTGATAATGGCTGCCCTAAATTACATGCATTTTCCCCATATCTTATTATCATATATAAAATGTGTTCACTATGAATGGCACAGACGACATTGCATAATCAATCTCTCTCTCTCTCTCTCTCTCTCTCTCTCTCTCTCTCTCTCTCTCTCTCTCTCTCTCCACACACACATGTACTCGACTAGAGAGGGCTTACTGAAAGTGCATTCTTGTGCAAGAAATGTTATCAAATATGTCACTTCCCCCTTACAAAATTAGTTTAATCTGTGTATTGAAACTCGGAATAGGAGGGTCATCATTTACAAATTGGAAAAAAGGTCATATTTTAGGTGACGTTCCATCATTGATTTTCTTTAAAGTCTGAAAACATTGCACCTTCTGGTCCAAGTAAAGACGATCGCGCGGTTTACCTGGAACTCTTTTAAGCAATTTTGTTTCTCTACATTCGAACGATTGTATGATTGCTATTAATTTCCAAATGATGCATGGAGACGTACAATGCGTAATTTTCCTGATAAACATGCAATTAACTGCATCGAAAAGGAAAATAAATTATTTCAAAGTAGTCTTTGTTCTGAAGGGCTCCCTGACAGTCTTAAACGTGAATGGTCCGTGTGAGGGAATGCTGCGTAGCGTTGAGAGCTGCATGGCGCGTACTTCTATTTTTGGCATGTAAACCGAAGGCCAACCGGATGGACTTGAAACAATCTGTAATATGCTGATATATAAGCAAGGTTTACTTCCTGACATTGTGAGTTTTTAAAGTTTTGAAGTCGTCATTAACAGAGTGTTTCCCATTAGGCTAGGAATCAATATTACGCTCTGTCTGAATACTCATGTTTTCGTTTCTGATGAAAAATATGCAAAATTAGTTTGCAGACAAAAAGTTATTTGATTCTAAATATACCAAGCAATGGTCAGCGATTTGAATTTGTTCTTCGACAACCGTTCATCGGAGTCAGCCGACTCCGAGTGGAGAGTTCACGACCACATCGTGGCCAGCGCTGTCTCTCTTACAGTGCACAGCACCTTTCTTGCGGCGACGTGCGCGATACAACTAGTTTCATGCCGCCGCATCGACCCAGCCAGGCACAAGACAATAATAATAATATATAATAATAATCTTTATTACCCTTAATCATAATGATATTACAATTCAATGATGAATGTACATCTGAGTTGTGCTGTGATAAAGGGTAAAGGAAACGGAAAATAGCAAATGCTAGTCTAGTCCGTTCCCAAAGCCATTTGATGTTAAAGCAAGGAAACGAAGAAGAAAAAAGAAAACTGAAGTATATCGAGGGTAGTGTACATGAAAGTAGTGGGATTGCAAAGTAACCTAATTGTAACAAAGTAACTAAGTGAATAAATCAAGGAAGAAATCAAGGACCAAAGTCTCCAGTCACTACATGAGATGGATCGTATCAACACTCCTCGTCGTAACGTTGCTGATGAGTCTTGGAGAGACAATATTGACTGACCTCAAAAGGGGGTCATCGGCCCGGCCTGGAATGTTCCTACGAGGAAGCACTGTACTGCTGGCGGAGAGTATTGCATCAGTGAATGTGATTCTGACAGTGATATGTTATCGCAAATGTCCTCTGTTGTTGGCATTGGTGTACTGGAGTCTGGCTCTCATCTGCGAGATCTTTCAACTTATCAGTCTCATGTCCGTCATTCAATTTAACTCAGAGATGTTGAGATTCGACCTTCTCATGCTAAAAATCGCGCTGTATTCGGCGTGTGTATTGATAGAAATCAAACACTTAAGGACAAAGGTAAGCATATTTGTACATACATACAGACAGACGGACGGACGGACGGATGTTCGGACGTTCGGACGGACGCCGGACAGACAAACAGACAAATAGACAGACTTACTTTGATTTTGCGCAAGACTGCGTTTTGCGACGGGAAAATGTGTCTTACATCCGGGCAGTATTGTTAAGAATCACGACCCTGCCGAATCGTTGTTGCACTTCATAGTTGTCCATGTTGACAGTTTAAGATTCTTAGAACTTGTTTTTATTTATGTTGATGATTTCATGTATACCCGGTATGAGCTGCACTGAATGTCGAAGCCGTTTGGGCGAGATACCAAGATAAAAACGAGAACAGGCTTAAAACGTCCTTGTCAGTGAGTGTGAAATGCGAGATGTTGAATGTCAATCAAATGACGCAATAGACGTATCAATTAACATGGAGAGACATCTTCGCGACATCGCATTCGAACGGAACTGATAGCATTGTCGGTTTGGCCATAGACAGTAGCGTTTCTCTGCTGTCTTTGGTTTGGCATACCAAAAGTGTGCAATATATTATTTCCTCTAGTTTACGGCGAAAAACACCCTTCCAAGGTCAGGCACATCAATTGTACAATAGCGAACACAAAAATAAGTTTGATGGTAGAAAAGATTACTTCATTCTGCTCGTTTGAAGTTAAAGTTTTTCTTCCCTCAACTTCCACGATACTCATTTACATAACGCGCACTATTTCACCCACCGGGTTGCTCAAGATACTAACATTAACTCCTAATGATTCGATAATCAGACGGGACATTAAAATAAAAGTATAACTATATGTGTGTTGTCGATTATTTTATAGTCAAAATATTGTAGGTTCCGTATTTTAATTAAAACTGATCGGTCACATCTTTCCTGTTCAGGCATTTGGTGGATACCTTGAATCAGAACAATACCCTAGTGACCTTATGAAACGATCCGTATTTTCCATTAATGGAAGCATGAAATTTCTATCGGACCTTGCACTCGGGTCCTTGAACGGGTTACTAATTCTGGCTCACAGAAGACCTCTAGAACTCGCCGACCTTGGCTGCCCACCGGAAGACTTTGAGGCTGGGTACCAGTACAAAGTGTTCAATGAAGCACTCAAAAAGGAAAAGGTTGGTAAGATTTGGATGGAATATTTTGCCCACCTTTCAAACATGTTAACCTTTTTAATGCTGTCATTTTTCCCTCCAAAATTTTAGTGCAACTTTAAACCATATTTTATGCATTTTCCGTAATTTTTTTGATAATTTTTGGCCAAATGGATATCATTTTACATTGTCTACAATTTTTGAACAAACTTTTGGGAAAAATTTAAAACAATTGTCTTGATCTAAAAAAAAATTCTGGGTTATATTTCATAATTTGGCCCTCAAAGGCTTAAAGTAATTCCTATAACTTTCTACAACGAATCTAAAATATGCGGACACTCATACTTTTACTGAGATCCAACACCTTCACGCGCTGAAATATGAAGACATAAACAAACAATACACTTGTATAAAACGATATATGTGACAACGATTGAAATGATTAGCGTGACATTCACAAATGCTGGGGGGTGGGGGTGGGGCTGGAGAAAGCACGATAGATATCTTAGTTTTTCAGATTCCCCCCTTAATATCGTCAAATAAAATTTTCAAATCCTCCCATCTACGTGATCAAATTTTTCAGCCCCCCCCCCATAGAAAAACCCTATCACATAGTCAAATATTTATTAGGTGTACGCGTTGAGAAAAATCACATTGCGTAGTTCTGCGCACAAATATTCGATACTACATATGTACCTTCCGCAGTGTTGCAGACATATCGATCGTCAGCAGTTTGTATAACAATATTCAATATTCGTAAGGCAAGCTCCTGAACTGATTTAATTTTTAAATGCATCCGTGGACCTTTTTGATTTATTAATTTAGGTCGACTTGCGTTAATCCAATTCTGGCGCGGTCAATGGTACCCGTGGAAGAGCACACAAAATGACGATCATGAAAGAGTATGCAAATTGTAAATTCCTGCCTTTATTTTGCAAAAAGTAGTGAAAAACTGAGCATTGACACCTACCACGTTTTTTTAAAGTGCAAGACATAACCTAAATGCTACTTATAAAAGATTTACAAAATTGACAAAGCTGGAAGATTGAAATATTCCATCAAAAAACCCGCCTTATCACACTGTTACCTAAGATACTAACATAAGTATATCTTTTGTCTCGTTCGTTCGTTTGCTTGGTTGTGTTTTGTGTCTACCCAAAGCCACTTCTGGCTTAAGGCCTATTATGTCGACGTTACTTTTTTGTGCACTTGCTGTGTGGGCCTAGATTCTGAAAAGATTATGGTAAGCGTTATGTGGAGGGGAGGAGGCTAGACAGGTGTGGGGTCCTTTTCTCCTACTCCCTATTCGTAAATGAACGCCTGCGACTGCCCTCAAAGTTTACAGCTGTGCCGTTAAACAGTAGCATACTTGCGTATGCTTATCACAGAAAGTGAAGGAGGCTCTATCACAAGCCGTTCGCACATTATTGAACAGTTTGTGACATTGAGCACAGTCCCCTCAGGGATAGACGTAAGTTGCACTTTGGCCACAGATTGCTAGCAGTTGCTAGCTTCGTAGGATTTGTGAACTGCACTGACACATGGCTATTTTTTGTCTTTTTCTTTTGTAGACACAGGCAAGAGAAACGAATACGACTGCCTTGCTGTGGAGAACCTTTGGCAAAGTATACGGCCGCGAAATCGTCACATCTACGTTGTTGATCATGATGAGCTCGAATTTAGCATTAATTCCACCTACGGCTGTAGGGGGCGTGGTAGCATATGCGTCGGGATGGCATTACAAGGACTCTGCACAGGAACATGTGAGATTTTTATCAAAATAAATATACAACACACTATTTTACTCCAAAGTAATATGAACGTTTCAGCGCATGCGTAATCCGTATATTATTTGTCCATATATTGATATTTTTGTCATTATACCGTGTGACAATGCACCTTTGCTTCTTAATACCAGTTTCGTAGAGATGTACCATTGAAACCATTTGACTGAGAGCATTGTAGGTCATCGGCTCATTATACAATTTTTACCAATACAGAAAAAAGTGTGGTCAATACGTGGACCGTAGGCATGTATTATCAATCTTCTCAATTCCTCATCAAACGTATGCAAGAAGAGAACCATGCAAAGGCATATAAGTGATGCACTATTTCTAGTGAACAAATCAAGACTAACATAGATAACGAATATCGGCCTCAATTTTCGATGTGGATATGATCTTGTCTACACTCTATACGTTGATATTCTGGAGGCAAAAATCAGGACCCTACTTACTTACAGAACGTTACATGTCATGCAAGATATCTTTATTTCTGTTTCAGGAAACGGCATTGGTGACAGTGACTGAATATTTTCGTAATGGTTTCGTACTGATTGGCGTACTATTCTTCGCTTTAGTTCTACAGCTCTTCATATTTTGTCATGGCGTCAACATTTCACGTTTTACGTCGGTGAAAGTCAAGGCCGCAGTGCAGGTATTTCTTCGAAAAGTTTCCGACCTTGAAATTCTTTGGAAGATGGGCTAACGACAACAATGTATATTTCATCTCAGAATTATGATAACTTTATTATGTCTTTTGCAGGCCTTGCGCGCTTCTGTGACAGATTTTGGGACATTTAGCAATGCTCTTCTGGTCTGCTATATTTAAAGCACTTACGAAATTTGCAACGTCCTGTTTTTGTTAAAATCAAAAATTGAGTTTTTATCCATAGAATTCATGCAGAGTTAATAAATTTGGAATGTCAAACATCTGTTATTTTTTGCAATTTATTTCCTTAATTCGAGACTTTGCTAGGTTACTCCTCGATTGTTATGATTGACGATGATGAAAGAGCATTGATGATATTTTTCTGTTGGAGAGTTGAGTAAACGTTCCATACTCGGACTTACATCGTATTATTAACTACTGTACGTCTATGGCAAATGAGAAACATTGGCGTGTCTTAAGCTAACGCGCGCCTAGATAATATCACAAATATTCATCCTAGAGTTTAGGCGACTTTTTCATCCTGACAGTTGATAAAGTAACTACATGTTATCTTTTAGATGCAAATTTACGAGAAAGCATTGCATTTGTCTTCATGGAACTTGTCCTGCGGTAAAACTAGACCAGGACAGATGATAAACCATATGTCCGTAGATGCTACAGTTCTGCAGAGTTTGATTGTTGGTATCCCGCGGGTCATTACAATAATATATCAGGTACAGTGAGAAATATTATGTCTGCCGTCATCTCAGTCTTATCCACAGACAACGTTGTAAACACTGTGTGACTGTGTCAAGTAGGCTAACTCATCGTACTGATTCGACGAAAGATGTATTCTGGCAGAATAGATCTATACAGGTGTTGAAACCAGCAAAGAAGGTTAATGCGGAAAGAGAGGGCGCATAGCCAACGGAAAATGTTGTTTTAGACCAAAATAAATGATTAAATACAAAGGAGCTATAGTGTATTGGAATAAGCATTTTCACTTTACAACTGCCGTATTGGAATATTTGGCATGTGCTTTGCCCTTGCCCTGTAATAATTGTTCTTATTAACTTTCTCCGCAACGACGAAGTATACACGTGTGACTACTTGTATTCATATATTGTTTACAATACCTGATCACCTGGTGTGAATTGACGTCAACGACCCCCGCTCAATTTCAATATCTGCTGTTTTATTTTCGAATGTTCAAACGTCGGAGAAGCTCACTTTAGAACGCAAGAAACCCATACCTTAATATAATAGAGCAATAACGCTCTCTGCAAGTGGGTACGGCGTAGGAGATTCGAGTTCGATTCATTCCATAAAGCTTTCACCAAACGGTTCGTTCATTTTGCTAGCTCTGTAGCCAAACCTCGGGTTTATTGCTTTACTTAACCTTAACCATATTTCAGTCACAGATTTCATTTTAATAGAGTCAATTGGCCAAGAGAGATGAGTACCCATGTCCACATGCATCTTCGTCCTTGGTAACATACTCTGAGCGGCTATGCTCACAAACACGTCATATTGCAGGCATACCTGCACAAAATGTGTGTGTGTGTGTGTGTGTGTGTGTGTGTGGTGTAGAGAGAGAGAGAGAGAGAGAGAGGAGAGAGAGAGAGAGAGAGAAGAGAGAGAGAGAGAGAGAGAGAGAGAGGGGAGAGAGAGAGAGAGAGAGATGCTTTAGGCAATTTCTGCTGCTTATCTTTACAGATCATTATAGCATTAATACTTCTGTATTTAAATCTTGGAACTGCTGCTGTTGTCGGATCTTCAACCTATCTGTTGGTAATACCTTTGCAATATGCAACAACTAAAATCATGTCAAAAGTTCAAGTTGTTGTCAGGGTGAGTACGTACAGATACAATTAACCTCTCCAGTTTTGTCTATCTTCTCTTCTGCCACTATCTTTATTTGCATGCCTGTCCCTTCTCTGTCTGTCCCTCTCTTCAAATATAGATTTGAGATTCCATAAAACAATGATTTTCCTGTAATCTATGGACTTAAAAGACAAAATCTACGTCGAATATAAAGTCACCTATTATCACATGTACTCCCATCCCAGTGATTCAAATATTCTTTTGTATAAATCTGAAGAGCTAAGCTTGTTGAAAATTTTTGAAATTTTGCAGTTAGGCTGCTTTTACACAAGATTGGAAACAGAAAACGTGTTGAAGTCTACAAATATATGTGTTACTTGTTCTTCCAATTTTGAAAATTGTTAACGTCTTAGGATGCGAAAATGTTTACCAGCCCTCGTCCCGCTATTTTCTTCCCTATATGTTATTTTATAGGCCACCTATGAGACAATGAGACTTACTCTAGCGCCAGATTTCCTCCTATATTCATTTATTCATTTATAAGCAGATATGAACTGAAATTGCTCACTTGTTTCATTATATATTGCAGTTGTGTTAAATTTAAACTTTTGCCACATGTTTGCAGTTTCATCGAAACTGTTATGATTAATATCATGAACAATATTCACAACAGATTAATTATTAAGGTAATTAAGTATACAAATATATAATTAGCTGATATACGAATACGACATTTCTTTGACTGCTGTCATTGTCTCACGACTTTAGCAAGCATAGTTGCCTTTATTCAAGTCCTTCAAGCTATATATGCCAAAACTGTGAAAGCTCATTAGATATGCAAATTATAAATTAGCTGACATGAAAATGCAAAATGACTTTCAATATTGTTATAACCTGGTATAATCAATGTACATAGCATGTTTTGCCAACTTTGAGTAACTAAATCCAGATATATATCCCTAATTAGGAAAGCTCATTGAATATGCAAATTAGGAATTGGCTGAAGTAAAAATGCTTAATAACTTTCAATAATGCATTAGCATCTGCATTTTCTAATGAGAGTAACAACCTATGGAACATAGTGCTGGCAATCAGATAGGTAAGAAGTAAACCACCCAGTCGCATGTTAGTGAAATAATATCGCTAGGTTACTGGATGGCTTATGTTGTGAGTTCGAACCAGATTGAAAACACCATATATTATAATATTATAGATCTTCGAAAACATCATGACCAATCAATATTGAGCAAAGGTATATCTGTAGAACGAATCGAAAACAAAAAGTTGCCTACAGCTAGGACTGTTGAAAGGATCAGATCTATAATAGGAAAGTAACTCTTAAAAATTTTAATGTCTTCCAGTATTTTTGAAAGTGACCGTTAAAGCCAAACTGGTTAAAAAATCAAGCATTTCATCAACGTCCCTTTTGCTCACATAGAGAATGTCTGACCTGCGGCTGGAGAAATCAACCGAAGGTCTCAATGGAATGAAGATACTCAAACTACACGGATGGGAAGAAACATTTTGCAGCAGCATTGAAAAGATACGTTCGAAGGAGGTATGGCAGATGATGAAGACCAGTTTTTGCGAGGCAGCACTAAGTAAATTTCCTATTTTTTTCAAAAAACCCACTTTCATTCGTCTCTTACTATTCATAAGTTTAACACTTTATAATACATTTTTTATTATTTTCTGATTCTTAAACTCTACATGCCTTTCACAAGTCACGTCTATTTGGAAAGAAAAGAAAAACAACGAAGAACAAAAAACCCAAAACCCACAAAAGACAAGAAAACAAATAAGCCAATTTGAAAACGAATAAAAACAAAAAAGCCCGTGTGCATACACACGAAAACAGAACAAAACAAAACACCACCAGAAAAATACGACATTTACAATAGTATTCTACTGTAAATACTTTATCACGTGTTCTGCGTATTCACTCTTATTTGCGTTAAAAAAAATACATTTATACATTAATTCTCCTTTATATAACGTTCAGAACATTTTTCATTCAACCTTTTTGTCTTGTATACTGAAAAATAGCTATATTTATGACTATATTCATTAAACCTATCATAATCTGACATATAACCGTATGCTATATGTTTCCCAATACTTAAAATTTGTTTGTTATTTATAATCTCATTCACTTTTCGCCTGAAACGCAATGTAGTGATCTCCTATTTCCACTAGTTATACCAATACGTTAACTTCGCATGTAACATGAAATAATTAAACTTTCTTTATGTACATCATCTTCAGCTTAAAACGCCATATCTTTTCCAACTTATACGTCCCTCCGCAAGATCGTTCCTACATTCTACAAGCATATGATTTTTCTGACCTTGCCTTGGCAATGGAGTTATCACAAGAGCAATGTAATACATTTTTATATTTGCCACCTGTAACTTATATTAAAAAAGCGAGAGAAACTATTTCCAAATTTACTCAAGTGAGACTCAAGAACGGTTTTCCAAATTTTATCCTGACTATTATTATAGAAATAAAGGGCGAAGCGCTGACCATTAACGTTTATTTATGGGCAAGGGCGAGAGCAAAAATTAACGGCGAGGCTTGCCGAGCCCGTTAATTTTGGCTTTCCTCGAGCCCGCGACCATAAATAAACGTTAGCGTCGTCCGTTATTTCCATTATATTATCAACGAACCCAAGAAAACCGTCAAAATTTGCGAAAATTTCACAAGCGAACGACAACTGGGCCCAGAACTGATCTATACGCGACGAACTGTCACGCGCGCTGTAAATATTTGGCAAATCCGGAGATGTTTTCAGAAAAAGTATCTCAACTTGGCTCACAAGTGCTTCATTTCATTTTTTGATTGATTATGATTTACGTTTCAGCTGTAAAGTTACGATATTTTTTGTTATTAATCTTATTATTCATATTCACGGGCATGTAAACAAACCATTACGGTTTATTTGTGGTCAGTCACGTGGTTCAGCTCGACCAATCAAAATGCGACGGGCAGGGCACGGTAATATAATGATTCTTGACAGTCACCAATCTACACTTACGGGCTTAAACCATAGATTCTACATCAATCATCATCAATACCCTTTTCTAATTTGTTTATCGCAATAGCTCTATTATTTTCTCTCTCTCCTATACCATGAAATCATAGGAAAGCTTTCAGGCCTAAAACCTTTATTATAGGGGTAGCTTTAGTAAGCTACCAGAAATTAAGGCCTGAAAGGGTTAAATTAAGGACCCTTGCTAACGACTTGACTCTACTAATATATCTTTGTGTATCGTCAGCAAGCTACCCAGTGAGTGTTTCTCCTATGTACCACGTTGAAAAGGGAAGTTCTTCTTGACGAATTTACTGATCCTTAATCAAAAACACGATATGAATTAATGTACAAGTAGATGTACTTACATAATTTAAGTGCAGTACATTAGAATCTATTCATGACAAACGTATAGGACAAAATGGGTTGGGTTTTTTACCTTTTTTCCATGCATTTACTTTGAAATTAAAATCAGTTTGTGTCGTTTAACTTTTTAACCATTCTGATCAACTGGTCGACCGTCCTCCAACTCTACTTGCATCAAGACAAGGTTAAACATTCAGTGAAAAATTATAGGGGCTGCTTTAAAAAAGTCAAGTTCAATGCAAAACTGTCATCATGCATGGCTTAATATACTCTGTTACAAAAGTTTGGAGTGCATACAAGCCTGTGTAATGATATATGTATTGACGACGCCATTCATATAGATACGGATAGTAACTTTTCTCTTGCATTGTGGCAATGTTTATCTGACATAGGTAAACAGGTCTGAAAATTTGAAAAATCCATTCGCCTGGAGGTTACAAACGAAATCATTTGTTTGCATTCAGTAGAGGGTATTTTTTGACACTTTGCAGTTATCTAAGCTTAAGATTTCGGAATTAATAACAATTTTGGTTTTGAAAAACCGCTCAAAAATTTGGCGTCCATGTTCACAGCAGGAAGTACACTGCCTTGAAACACTTAGGCACATAAAGACTACATAACACATACAGACAGACAGACAGACCGACAGACAGACTGACAGACAGAGTGGCCCTCCCTGTCTCAGTATATATATATATATATATATATATATATATATATATATATATATATATATATATATTATATATATATATTATCACATGAACTGGCCCGAATTCCCACCTGTGTGACGTAGAACAGGACGGATAAGAAATCCGAATTACCCCTGTTGTACGTCATCAACCGGAACTTTTTTCTTGTACCGTTCATACATGCGGGTCGCGACGTGAACATAGACCGATTTGTCGTGATCGATGCCGTGCTCTCATGACATTTTTACAAAAAAGGTGACCCGATAAATCCACACATGGAAACATAGAAGGCATGTCCAGCGAAATTTCTAGTCGCTAAAACTATAGCTGTTCTCGGGAATCGAATGGGGATACCGCCGATCCAGTCACGTCGCCTCGTAAGGCTCAATGTGGACGTTGTACCTGGCGATCCCGGTTGGCGATGAACCTGAAATCTACACCTTAACGGAAGTTCAACTGAATAAATGAGTACAGTATAATCTTCGGGAAAGCGACATACAGGCACAAGCATAAAGTCATTCGACTAAAAACGATAAATTTCCTTCATCATACAACAAAGTCTGTAAATTCTTGCTCGGAATCAAACCTGTAGCGCGGCGTAAGGCTGTAGCGCTAGCGAAGACATCAGCTATATGCATTGCAGCGCTGTGGCGTGGAATCCGATGTACACTCCGAAAGTTGACTCAGACAACACTCAAAACAGAGTTTCCGTCAAGTAAAATTAGGATGTATCTACGGGTGAGATATATGTCACTGCAAACATCAAAGTCCTTAAGACGAAAACATTGACGACCGAGATCGGGATTAACGAGTTGACACCGGCATGGCAGAGACCGGTGACGGCAGCGTTGTGGGCATAAACATGCACTGAGGTACACTCTGTGTGTCATCGAACGGAATATTTCGCGCTCGCCACGGTCGTAAACTTGTGTGATATTTTGAAAAGCCACGGAATCTCTGAGAATGAGAATTAGTGTTTCGATCGTGTCGTTGCATTTTATTTACTTCATAAATCTATTTGTAAATATTCTGAATAACTCTGAATACTATTACTATGGCTATCCGTCGCTAGCACGATGAAAGTTATGTCCACCGCGCACCGTACCGACTTGCCTTGGCATCGGTATAGCGCGAGACAATGATTGACAGGTTCACGTGACAGAATCCGTATGTCTGGTTGGTGGAGATACCATTTCATGTAGCAAATTTCAGCTTGATGGGATTTATGAATGAAAGTATCTCCTGGGTGACGGGCCGCTTTACTCTTTAAATGAAAGTAATCCGCGTAAGTAAAACACAAATAGCGACGAAATTCATGCAATTTGTTACGATAATTTTGATCCATTCACATCAAAAGAAAAATAAGAAGACCGTTCATGTGATAAATATATAATCCCATGGTATTTTTCTCTGTTTGACGTCATCGTATACTCGTGTTTTTCGCGGAGCCGCACAACTTCTCGCCTTCGGCTCGAAGTTGTACGGCTCCACGAAAAACACTCGTACACGATGACGTCAAACAGAGAAAAATACCATGGGATTATATATAATATATATATATATATATATATAATATATATATATATATATATATATATATATAACACCTGAACCAGTGTCAAAGAACCTAATGCAAGTACCCCACAATTTCTCGATGTCACAAAAAGATAAAAAATCGCGTTTGTCCATTTTAGGGACATGCTAATGGAACGATAATAATTCTCAACAATGGTGAATATTCATAAGCAAGTCGTCATGACTTCTAGAGGAATACACCTTAAATTGTTACTGTGCGTATTCCAAAACGTCCTCGCAAATTGATCCACGAAATAAAGTTTATCTTTTAGAAAATATTCTTATGACCACATTGCAATCAATATATATGTTTATGCACAAAGACAGCTTGTGTGTTAATGTTTATTGCACTTCACTAAGTTACGCTTTGTATATGCAGGTTTCCTCGCAAAGAGTACTCCCATCTTTTCAACGCTTATAGTAAGTCTACCGTTAATTAACTCTGAAGAGTGACTTGTTGCACGTAATTCATTGCGTCTGATTTTCCACCTTTGTCAGTGGTGTACGCCCCCTGATGACCATTGTTGGAAAAATCGATCTTGCAATTCTAAGTGATAGAAACTGTGCATTTCGCATTAAATATACAGCTTAATGAACAAAAGCATTAAATGTGTAGTGACAATCCGAAAACTCAGACGGTTCCATTTTTTAACTTGGATTGAGGAAAAGTAATTGCCGTAAACAATCTCGAAGGGAAATATCATTGGGATGAACAGTGAACCAAAAATTACTCTTCTTGATGATTTTCTAGAAATATCATTGCGATATATGAAGTATAGTGGTTCTTAACAGCGTCAGTAATTGTAAAATTGTCATTGTGATAAAGATTCCTACAAGAATTGATTCCAATAATTGAATTTAGTTTCATTTCCCTTTACAGTCGTTTATTTTATTCTCGAAGACAAGCCCAGACCAATTGACACCATCGGTGGCGTTCGCATCGTTGGCGCTGTTCAACTTACTTCATTATCCAATCTCGGTATTCCCAAAATACATTGGCGATGTCGTAAATGCCTTCGTCAGTATCCAACGACTTGAACGCTTTTTCAACACACCGGAATTAGAGGAATCAAAGAGTGGAAGAAAGCCAATGGGGAGGGGCTTCTGTCATGTACCAGTGGAATGTATTGACGATTTTGATGGAGTCGACTGGGTAAGGACTACTTACTTGATACTTTTACCTTTCTAAAGACTTGTTTTCGGAGCAGTAGGCTAGGTCTTGTCCTGCCTCTTATATTGAGCGAGTCCTCGTGTCTCTATCTGAAATATTACTTCAACATGTTTAAACTGTTATCATTGAGACCCAGCAATGGGAAAATGTATTATAACAGTTACATGCACGTGTGCGCTCATTTGTTTCTTAATCTGCCTTATATGGCTGTCGCCTATCAATTTAAGTACAAATTTTAATGGCTCAAACCATAAGGTCTACACCTGAACACCTGCACCAATGTCATGCAGTCGTAAAATGGCTAATGCTCAGTATGCAGGCTGATTCTAGACAGAACAATCAAATATGGTGGCATTTTGGTATTTTTTGCGCGTCACTGCAGAAATTTACCGCGTTTAACGTGTGTAAAATGTCTGTGAAACATCGCAATTGTATGTAAAGCTGCTTACTTAAACTGTCTATGTAATACAAATACTTATTCACCGAAGGTTCTTGCCAACTGTTGACTTATTTTGAGCGGGTATTCTGTCAACAACGATGACGCATTACACGTTGCAATTATACGTTGCAATTTAAACGCATATTCTTGTTCGATCCTAGTTGGAGGGAACAAGAATGGAAACAAGAATGGAAGTTTAGATGAATCTCAATATGGCTGAGGTTAACAGGATAAAATCTCCCACACTGATTTGTTCCATAACTGTTCGTGTGATTTGCTGATTTTGTAGAACATCACCAAACAAAAAAAATGATTATTTTTAGCTGTATCTTTTCCGTCACTAGACGTTTTACCAAGATGACGTCGATAGAAGTGATACACTTCCATTCAGAATACGGCCTGATTATAGGGACAGCCATGGAAGACAACATTTGATAGGATATTGCACACCGCCGAGGACTAACACACCTTCACTCCAGACTGAAAAAGACAAAGATCATATTTGCAGTTTTGCGAACCATCTGGCCGTTCAGGTATGTCTACAGTAAGCCAAAACTCTTCCGACTACTTCAGTTCCGATTAAATATCGTGGATACCGTAGTCCACCTTAAATATGATTATATGGATTAATGTTACAGATAAGAAACGGCACCTTTGCTCACAACATGGATACCTTGACACCAATACTAGCTGATATAGATACAGACATTCCAGAAGGTAATGTACGAGGGGTTTATTCTGTAAGTTTTGATCAGTTTTACATTATTTAATGACATTTACTTCTTAATCTTCCAGAAATTATTTCGAATCACAATGTTGAAAAACAAAGTAATAGTCTTACAAAGACAATGCAGTATATAACAGTATGCAATGTTATTGATAAACAATTATTTTGGCTGGTTTGATCGTCAGTTATCCGCAAGGGCTTTGGCCATTACTGTCACACATACAGGCCGCACGCGTGTAGACAAACTGTATGATGAGATGACTACATGATTATGTTGGTAACACTAGAAATTGTGTAATAGAAACAAAATATGACGCAAAAATATATAAAACGTTAATACATGAGATGCTTTAAGAATATTGATCCTTTCTAGCTTGTCTGGACTGCATAACGTGAATTCACAGCAATGCCAGCTGTACGTTTTAAATGCCATCGATGGATGGATTGGTTAATGGTTAATGGCTGCCAGGGTGCTTGTCATGGTGTAGTATAGATAGTCTGGTAGATTGTTGATGGAAAGAAATTAAAAGGGCCGCGTCTTAACTGTGATATTCATAGTTTCCTCCAGAAATGCGTATTTATAAACAGTGTGTCACTTCGCTCTCTAACTTCACAGGAAAACTTACTATGATTGTAGGGCTTGTTGCCAGCGGAAAAACGTCGCTTTTGTCAGCCATATTGGAGGAAATGGTAACTATTAGAGGGTCCGTGAAATTCAATAGGTAAGAAAGTTTTGTAAAAATCTAATATAATGGTTGCTTTAAGATTTCGTAGCAAATACTATATCCCGCATACCATTTGGCTCATACGCAAGACTACGTATCACCATTTACAGATGTTGGGCATTTGTTCGTAGAGACAATTTTTATATGTGTCCCAAGGGATTCACCAGGTGCTTTGCTTTCTTAACTAAATGCTCTAACTAAGCCAAGTGATTGATGCAACTCCTATCTTCGCAGATACCGCAATTCTGTGTCTTATGTGGCTCAGAGACCATGGATACAAAATGCAACTTTGAGAGAAAATATTTTGTTCGGTGAAGAGATGAACATTGATCGGTATGATTGTATACACGTTTTCATCTGTCCTTCAAAATAGCTCTAAATTTTCATCCGTAATTGAGTATTAATTTGGAGTCTGTGAAAAGTACTGTTTTCGACACACAGTTTTTCCTAAAGGGATGACGAGGAAACCTTACTAATACATAGACCCCGCTTAACAAGCAATCAAGTGTTTTTTGTTAAGTTGGCCTAGGTTGAGGTCTAAATGGAATATCAAGTTAGTTTAAATCGAACAAGTTAGAAAACCTGAAATAATTAAGTAAGGTATAAAACAAAAAGTTAAGCAAACAATAAAGATACCTCATACCCTGACAGTTCTGCTAATTGATTCTACGTTTGTATTCAATAAAAGTAGTCCTAATTGCTTCCCAAAGGCTACATTAACTCGTAGTACCAGTGCTACGTTTCATTTGAATCCTACGTTATATACACTTTTGCTTTACCTCACAGATATCGCACAGTGATCGAGGTTTGTGCGTTGCAGCCCGATATTGACAATTTACCCGGCGGTGATATGACAGAAATCGGTGAAAAGGGAATCAACTTGAGTGGTGGCCAGAAACAGCGAGTCAGCGTGGCTAGGGCTTTG
Organism: Ptychodera flava; assembly: GCF_041260155.1. NCBI lineage: Eukaryota > Metazoa > Hemichordata > Enteropneusta > Ptychoderidae > Ptychodera > Ptychodera flava. The sequence continues at coordinate 23,904,970 of NC_091945.1, read as the reverse complement.
TACAGTAATTCGGCAGTTATAATGTTAGTAAGTTAAAGGAAGACAAGTGAGTATTTTCTGTCTGCCAAATTATTCGCCTCACGCTTTAATATACATGTAAATCAATTTTTTTCAGTCGATCATTCAAAATTTTACGAAGAAGAGTCACCAGGATTACAGTTGTGCTACACACAATATATATTCTTCTAGCTCACACACACCTCAAGAAGGATTACTTAACAAGCAATATGACCCTGTAAACACGATCGCCCAGCAAGAAGCTACACTTTCTCGATTTTTCTAGAAATCTGTGAAATTTCATCATTTTTGTCTTTTTTAGGATGATCCATTGTCGGCTTTAGATGTTCACGTTGCCTCACATCTCTTTGAAAAGGGTATACTGAATTTCGCCATGAATGAACTAAGAACGGTGATACTTGTAACCCACGATGTGCAGTATCTGAAATATGCAGATAAGGTGAGTCACACATAGCTAATTTGTCAGTTGCATAAAGTTCGTAAAGGTCATTTTTGTTAAGTGGCCGTTATTTCAGATTTACTGTCTGAATATACTGTATCAACGGTCCAGCGGAATAGTTTGAAATTTCCGAACTAATTAATACCTGTACTTAAGAAATTAAGAAAAGTTGGGGATGTTTAGAGATCAGATACTCGAAAAATAATCATTGGTTTCGAAGTTGCACAATATTCATTATTGTGCAACATCGACCACTATATCTCCATTTTATAAATTTGGCATCTCTTGCTTCTTAGCATTACTTTTCGGTTGTTCATATGGTCTATATTGTACTCCACTATATACACGTGAATTAAGGTGATTTTGATTTCATAGGACAAGAGAGTTAATTTGCCACATGGATATGTCTGTTTCCTTGTGAGCATGTATGCCTGACTACCTGGCTATATATGTATCTTTCCGTGTGTGAGTATTTCACTATGTACTTAAACATGCGCATCATATTTTGTAGGTAATAATACTTGAAGAGGGCACGATCTCTGCACAGGGAAACCTGAATGAGATTGCATACCACTGTCCAGTATTATTAGCAAGTATGAAAGAAAAAGTACGAATCTCCTATGAATCTGAAAGCAAGTCCGAGTCGGAGAGCAACATCAAAACTAAGCACAGGATTCCTGCCAGGGGAGATGTCTCAGTAGATTATGAAACACAGAAGAATAAAACAGGTGATATTTAAAGTTGATACATCTGTATTCTGTTCGCTAAAGCAATATGCCTAGATGTTCATTTAATGGCAATTGTTCAAATCAAACTATATTATTGAAGTACGACGCCAGGGTTACCCGTAAATAACACACACACAGCTTGAGTATGAAAAGTGATACATCATAGTAATCTAATTGATACAGGTTTAACCTGCGAGCGAGCGCAGCTTACCTTCCAGACGGGAAGTCGTGATTTGTCTGCAAGACCGAACGACAAGTATTACATGTTGCACAAGCTAAAATACGTGAAAAGGGTTATCCGAAAATATCAGGCAATTAATTTTGGTTCTTCACTCAGTCTGGTCCAAATGAAGGACAAATTAAATTTCTTTCCCTCTTAGTTAGCTCAGAATTGGATATGTGCATCACCAATGACCTTAATTACTTTTCGAAGACTCAGCTGATAACGAAGTCTAATTGCTAATGAACTTTAGCCTAAAGTAGTTAAGAGGTCACGAAGATCATCGAAACATTTGAGGAAAAGGTCCCATACTGATAATATCCGATAAAAACCTAACATCTAGCCCTATTTGTTAGCTTATTTGTTAGCCTATAGTTAGATATATGCATGAATACAATGAGGCTAAAGTGTAGTAAAAGTGAATGCGTGCATGAGGTGCCGCTGCTGTAATTGGTTAGGGAGGTGCAAGTAGGTCAAAGGCCATCCAAAAATTGCGGAAAACTACGACAATAGTGAGTGATTGATTTCTGCTGCCAAAAGCGACCCTTTTAAAAGCATTAAAAACTAAAGCTTCGGCTTTCTTTATCTGGAGGAGATCATTTGGTCATCAAAAGCTATTGTCGAGAAGATTCTCGAATCAATAACAATTTTGTTTTAAAAAAAACACTCAAAATTATGGCGTCCATGTTCACAACAGGAAGTACACTGCCTTGAAACACTTAGGCACATAAAGACTACATACCACATACAGACCGACAGACAGACTGACAGACAGACAGACATACTCCCTCCCTGTCTCTGTATATATATATATATATATATATATATATATATATATATATATATATATATATATATATATTTATATATATATTTGTGAATTGCATTCATATGAAAGAGGAATGGAGCGATTTTTAAATATACAAAGACAGTGACGAGTGACAGGGTTAACAAAGGCCTGAGGAAATGAAACTGCACAGAGTATTCCCTGCCCCATCGTGTTTACTGTTTTAAGTAGAAATGTCTGTTTACATTGATGTCCATTCTGCATTCATACAATTTCTCACTTGGAAAGTGGTACATTAAGGTATATTTTGAGTAATTTTAACTTTGGCATGTTTTATACAGATTAGTTGACTGTAATGCTTATTGATAATAACTCAAGCAATGATTCTTGCCTCTTATCTGTCTTTATCTAATGAACCTTATTCTTGCCTTGTATCGCTCTCTCATCGCATATATGTACCACACGTTATTTACAGTGCTAGTGATGCTTTTGCTAAGCTTTGATCTTCTGGTCCTAGACACGCCTTACTATCCTTTGCAGATAAGAATGGACAGTGAAATCGATCTAAATGTTGTCACATTGTATAATTGGTTCGTAAAGTTGTTTCAAAATGTAATACAGGATCGGTAATTGTAGTTAAGTTGTGGCAAACAGCAGACAGATGATAGTGTTGTTTCACAGTAAGCTTCTACTGTAATTGTTGATAGAGCAACAAAGCCTGTCTGCCGGTAGGAACTGATTAGTGTGTCTGTGTTTAAAGATTTCCTGACTTTCCATCCCAGCACATTTCGAAAACTTTGTCACGTACCGCTTTTCGCGTCTGTACGCCTCTTTTCCCGCGGATCATGATTTTTCGCCAAAGAACTTTATACAATGCAAAGGCAACAAGAGTCTAAATGACAACTGGACTCTGACTCGGCTGTGATACAATGTAACTATGTAACGCGTCGGTATACAAGGAATGTAATATCAGTCTGTGTATGTGAAATGCACAGCAAAGTATACTCCCTGGTGTGTGTTTGTAATGGGTCCATAAAAGTTCTTTGATTTTCTCCGCAGTTGCAACAAGACAGAGCAACTCTTGTGGCAAGTTTTGGAACAACTTTACAAACCAATTACACAAGGGTAATAACATTTAGATCAATTTCACAGTCCATTCTTATCTGCATTTCAGTGCAATACGTCACTATAGGATTACGGTATCCCTGTTACCGTGTTAACTTGTCAAGGTTTGGCCAGTACTCGTGTTTAAATTTCCGAGATGGTGGATAACTGATGGCCTTTGGCTTTGGTTTTGGAGTCTCTCAAATAATTTCTGTTCAAATATGCATTTTATCAAAATCATCAGTCCAATCAAATATGTTATTTAACTTATAGCAAGCTATGAATCAAATTTTTGCAGATACTAGTGTAAAGTTAATACAGGAGGAAGAGAGAAACATAGGATCTGTTTCGTGGAATACTTATTTCACCTACGCTAAGGCCATCAAACTTCCGTTAGCTGCCTTGGTAGTGCTTTTGTTTTTCGCCCAAGAGGTCGCACAAGTATTGACTAACGTCTGGCTTGCAAACTGGTCGGAATCGGGAGCAAATACCGCTAACAAAACGGAGGTGAGTGCTAGGTAAAGTGCTGACCATTCAGTCGAACAAGTACTTCCAAGTGTAAGATTTTGTCATAGTAGTTTGTTTTTAAGATCTTTCTGTTTTCCTACAATTGAAGGTCATAGTTTGATAGTCATTCGACACGAAAATCTATCTAGTTTTAATGATGTTCGTTTTAGATAGAAGAATGCTTTATACAGTAAATGTATTTGCGCTAAACCCAACTCATTTCTGTGTCTTTTGTGGAAAAAAAACTAAACATGACGTCTGCAACCAATCATATATTGAAAACTAGTCAGTCTACACTTGATTTAAAATTACAAGCTTTGTCCAGTAGATATTGAATATCTTACAAAATTGCAACCCCTTTTCCAAGTAGCATCGAAGGAAAATTACCCATATATGTGTTTTGAATTTTCTTTCGATGAAACATTGGGGTACAAAATCACTGGCATCATATATGATAAAGTGAAACGAGACATGTTACAAAAGTGACAATATTCACCATGGCATGCTCATTCTTCTATAGCTGGTCACTGTAAGTTTTACTTAATTTAAATTGCACTCTGAGATATAAAAGTATATTGACCTGATAAGTTCATATGTCTGTGCCAAATATATCTTCGAACAGTAGATTCTTGTCCAGATGCTGGTAATTGTATAAGACCTCTTACTTGCTCTTACAAATTGCAAAACAATGGCGAAGAATGTAAGGGGAACACATTTCAAATCTTCTGTAGGATAAATTATCAGAAGAGCTACATTCTTATCTCCGCGGTCATGGAATCCTCGCGTTCATTAAGACTATCCTGGCCCTAACAGCCATTTGCTGCCATACTCTGTTCTCTTTGGATGCGTCAAAGCGACTTCACCATGTCTTGCTACGTAATATCTTCCATGCACCTATGAGATTCTTCGACACAACGCCCGTCGGCCGAGTCATGAATAGATTATCAAACGATACTTACATAATAGACCAGGTGAGACAATTTTGTACTGTTTGATACGTTTCTACCCGTAACAAAGTTTTCCTGACTTTCTCATGGAATCATGGCTAAGTGATTTCATTGTTTATTTATAATGTAAGGTATTAACAAGAGACATGTAAGATGACATGTGACATATCTTGAACAACATTTTCGTGAAATGATTGCTAGAGGTTCACCTCCTCTTTGAGTTTTTAATGTTTGCATTATTAAATGAATAATTCACCTTAAATTCGCTAAAATATCTGCAATATCTTAATTGACCCTGATCTTTTCAAAAACATTTGAAATATCTGAAAGCTCAGTATGACATTTAAAAAACAGATTTATTGTTTTCTTGGTTCAGCCTAGCTTCTATTTGAGTATGGCCTTTATTTTTTGCCTAGGCACGAATGAATAAACGCCTATAAATAAACTTAATTGCTAACACAATTGTCGCACACCCAGGAAAAGGCATGCTGTTGTAACCAGATGAATATCTGGAGTAGATAAAAACTCTAGTTGGTGCCTGGTATAAGTACGAACAAAATTTAAGTGATTTCCAAAATACTGGGTACCTTACTTTGGTCATGGAGTAGGAAATGACT